>NC_057395.1:37378363-37573615 GCF_019320065.1 Cervus canadensis | reverse complement strand
TTTTATCTGATATGAGTATTGCGACGCCTGCTTTCTTTTGGTCTCCGTTTGCATGAAATATTTTTTTCCAGCCCTTCACTTTTAGTCTGTATGTGTCTCTTGTTTTGAGGTGGGTCTCTTGTAGACAGCATATATAGGGGGTCTTGTTTTTGTATCCATTCAGCCAATCTTTGTCTTTTGGTTGGGGCATTCAACCCATTTACATTTAAGGTAATTATTGATAGGTGTGGTCCCATTGCCATTTACTTTGCTGTTTTGGGTTCACGTTTATACAACCTTCTTATTCCTGCTAGAGAAGATCCTTTAGCATTTGTTAAGAGCTGGTTACCCTGGTTTTGGTGCCCCTGAATTCTCTTCAGCTTTTGCTGACTCTAAAGCTTATAACTTTTGAATTCTCCTTCAATCTGAATGAGATCCTTGGCTGGATACAGTAATCTAGATGTAGTTATTCCTTTCACATTACTTTCAGTAGTCTGCCATTCCCCTGTCTGGCCTGGAGGGTTTCTATGCATAGATCAGTGTTATCCTTATGGGAATCCCTTGTGTTTTATTTGTTGTTTTTCCCTTGCTGCTTTTAATATTTGTTCTTTGTGTTTGATCTTTGTTAATTTGATTAATATGTGTCTTGGGGTGTTTCGCCTTGGGTTTATCCTGTTTGGGACTCTCTGGGTTTCTTGGATTTGGGTGGCTATTTCCTTCCCCATTTTAGGGAAGTTTTCAGCTATTATCTCCTCGAGTATTTTCTCATGGCCTTTCTTTTTGTCTTCTTCTTCTGGAACTCCTATGATTCGAATGTTGGGGCGTTTCACAGTGTCCCAGAGGTCCCTGAGGTTGTCCTCATTTCTTTTGATCCTTTTTTCTTTTTCCTCTCTGCTTCATTTATTTCCACCATTTTATCTTCTACCTCACTTATCCTATCTTCTGCCTCCGTTATTCTACTCTTGGTTCCCTCCAAAGTGTTTTTGATCTCATTCATTGCATTATTCATTTTTAATTGACTCTTTTTTTATTTCTTCTAGGTCTTTATTAAACAGTTCTTGAATCTTTTCAATCTTTGTTTCCAGGCTATTTATCTGTAACTCCATTTTGTTTTCAAGATTTTGGATCATTTTTATTATCATTATTCTAAATTCTTTTTCAGGTAGATTCCCTATCTCCTCCTTTTTTGTTTGACTTGGTGGGCATTTTTCATGTTCCTTTACCTGTTGGGTATTTCTTTGCCTTTTCATCTTGTTTAGATTGCTGTATCTGGAGTGGGCTTTCTGTATTCTGGAGGTCTGTGGTTCCTTTTTGTTGTGGAGGATTAACCCAGTGGGTGGGGTTAGACGACTGGCTTGTCAAGATTTCCTGGTTAGGGGAGCTTGCGTCAGCGTTCTGGTGCGTGGAACTTGATTTCTTCTCTTTGGAGAGCAATGGAGTGCCCAGTAATGAGTTTTGAGATGGGTCTATGTGTTAGGTGTGTCCTTGGGCAGCCTGTATGTTGATGTTCAGGGCTATGTTCCTGCGTTGCTGGAGAATTTGTGTGGTATGTCTTGCTCTAAAACTTATTGGCTCTTGGGTGGTGGTTGGTTTCAGTGTAGGTATGAAGGCTTTTGGACAGTCACTTATTACTTAAAGTTCCATGTAGTCAGGAGTTTTCTGGTGTTCTCAGGTTTTGGGCTTAAGTCTCCTGCCTCTGGATTTCAGTTTTATTCTTCCTGTAGTCTCAGGACTTCTCCAACTATACAGCCCTGATAAGAAAACTTCTAGGTTAATGGCTAAAAGATTCTCCCCCGTTAGGGACACCCAGAGAGGTTCACAGAGTTACCTGAAGAAGAGGAGAGGGAGGAGGGAGATAGAGATGAACAGGAGGAGAAAAAGGGGGACTCAAGAGGAGAGAGACAGATCTACGCAGCTGTCTGTTCCCAGAGTGTTCTCCGTAGCCCAGTCACCTACAAAGATTCACAGAATTTGATTGGGAAGAGAAGGGGAAAGGAGGAAATAGAGGTGTTCTGAGGTAGAAAACAGAGAGTCAAGATTGGGAGAGAATAATCTTCGGTTTAAAGATAGGGCTTCTCTTTTTTTTTTGGTAAGGTTATAGTGTAGTGAAAATGAAAATGAAGAGTAGTAGAGGAGTACTAGAGGACTTTAAAAGAAATAAGAGAAAAAGAAAAATAGAAAATAGAAGAGAAAAAGGAAAGAAAAAAAAGAAAAAAAAAGAAAGAAAAAGAAAAAAAAAAAGAAAAAAAAATTTTTTTCCCCCTAATTAAAAAATCGTAAAAGTCTGTGGAAATGAAAGTTAAGGAGTAATGGGGGAGTAATAGGGGATTTTAAAGGAAAATAAAAGAGAAGAAAGAAAAAAGAAAAAAAAGAAAAAAATAAAAAAAATAAAAAAAATTAAAAAAAAGAAAAAAGTAAAATTATATCTAGGAGTTTCTCTGGAGCTGTTGCGGTCAGTGTGGGTTCGGCTCAGTTTCAGATAGCTCCTCGTTCCAGCTTACGCTTCTCGATATCTACAGGCCCCTCCGGTGTAGTCAGCGTTTCCTAGAGGGATTTTAATCTGTTGCACCAGTCCCTTCTGAAGCGGTTCCCTTTGTTTATTTGGCTTCTGTTTGCTGGTCTCTTCAGAGCCTCATTTCCGCCCTGACACAGGCGGGCGGAGGTGGACTCTTATTCAGGTAGCTAGTTCCGTCGCTCTGCGGGGCAGGGAGGGGCTTGCGCTGTGGGGACAGGCTTGCGCCGCGGGGATGGGCTGGGGCTGCCGGGAGGGGCTGACGCTGCTTTCTCCGTCTGTGCTGCTCAGGCTCCCGGCTGTTCTATATGGAGCGCGCCCCGCGCTGCGCGAGGTTCCAGCCCTCGGGTGTTCCACAAAAGCGCGGAAGGAAAAGCTGCGCCTGCTCTCTGTGCCTTCCCCGTCAGAGCGGTCCAGGCAGCCAGGGGCTTGGTGGGTGCACGCTACCCAGGTGTGGCGCGCCCCCTCCCTTCCGCAGACCCAGACTCAGTTTCCGCTGGCGCCAGTCGGGCGCGCGCGCCTTCCGCCCTCCGCGTCCCCAGCCCCAGTCCCCGCCCGCGACGGTCGGGTGCCTGCGCCCTGTGTCTCGCCGCGACCTTCCCCTCCCCCCTGCCTCCTGCCTCCGGCGGGGCTGGGCCGGTCCGCAGCCTGCGAGCTCCTCTCTGGACCCTCTCGGTCTCTTTGTTCTGCGAACGGCCGGCAGTGTGTTCGGGCCGGTTAATTTACTCTCTCTCTTTTGGTCTCCCACAGTTCAAGTTGGCAACTCACAGAAGTTCCCTCCGATTGTCCTCAGGGCAGTCGGGCCTGGACCCTACCCCAAGCAATGCCGCCTAAGAGCTCCCGGGACGGATCTCCGTCCTTAGCTCTTTTGTCTCACTTTTTATCTTTTATATTTTGTCCTACCTCCTTTCGAAGACAATGGGCTGCTTTTCTGGGCGCCTGATGACCTCAGCTAGCGATCCGAAGTTGTTTTGCGAAGTTTGCTCTGCGTTCAGTTATTCTTTTGATGAATTTGTAGGAGAGAAAGGGGTCTCCCCGTCCTACTCCTCCGCCATCTTGGCTCCTCCCTCGGGATCTACTTTTTAAAGCAAAACAGTGAAAGGCCACTAAATGAAAAAATTAAGGATGGGGTCGCATTTAAAAAAACTCATTAGAATGTGATTTTACCTTGCCGAGTACGTAATTCAAGAGAAACTTTGCTTTAAGTAAAGGGTCGAAAAATGGAAACTACAAGCCAAGAGACAGTAAAACAAACTCTAAGAAAACATCTTCTTACTGCATAGCTTAAAAGAAATTATTGCTTGGAACTGGAAATATTTTTATTGTGAAAACTTTTTATATTGTGATATTACTTTTTTTAATGAGGCAGCTCAGACAGGTTGGGATATATGCTTAGAAAAAAGTTAGGAAGAGACGAAGTGTCTTCAAATAAATAAGAATTATTAAGTACAAAGGTACCTAATTCAAAGATATCCCTAGAAAATCAGTCTGACCTTTTTAATCTTTTTCGCTGGGGGAAAGATAGCATAAATACCTTTTATGGGCAATGAACAATTTTGTTCATTGCTTAATGTAGACAGAACTCTGCTCTCCTGAAAAAAATTGTGAGTTTTCCCATTTTTAAGGGTTTTCCTTCTCTCAGGTCTTACAAATGATTGACACAAGCCCAGAAAAGTTGCCGACCCAGTTTTAAAGGATCAAAGATTGAAATGGAGCTAATTGCCTGCGATGATTCTACATCCTGGAGAGTTAACTTAATATCACCATTTATTGAACTAATAAAAAGTAAAAACATGGCTTTCAATAAAAAGTATATCTCAGAGCATGGTACTAATTATTATTATTCTCTTTTGCCCCCAAAAATGTTTAACCTGACCTTTCTCTTTTGAAGGTTAACCAAAGCTTAGTACATTTTGTTAATTGGTTTATTAACTTTTCTGATCCTGGACTAATTCATACACAGACTTTGTTATGTAGGCTCACATTCATGTCCTTGTATAACTTGTGGTCTCAGATCATATTTTCTCACTAAAAAGAGAAGCGGTGTTGGAAGACAGCTTGAAATGTGACCTGGTTTTGCCTTCCAGCAGGTGTATTCTAAGTCGATAAATGAAGATGAGTAACCTTCAGACTGGGAGGAGGTTGAGTTTAGATCACGGGCCACCAGTGAGGTCCTGATGGACTAGAATCTCACTGCCCAGCTTCACAACCCAGAAATCTAATCTTCTACTTCAACAGTAATCATGCCGTGGGGAAGAGGGCACTGACCCATGATCAATCTCCATTGGAATGACAATTGTGAGAATTGCATTCATCTGTAGAGTGCACTTCTGGTGACCTTTGATTGTAGGCTCCTTCTCTACAACTGTTCTCCTTTGAGGGCTTACAGGCCTTATACTCACCTCCTATACGAGTTTTTAGAAGAGATTTGAGTGAGGAGAGGGCTTTCCTGATAGCTCAGTCAGTAAAGAATCCGCCTGTAATGCGGGAGACCCTGGCTCGATTCCTGGGTCAGAAAGATCTGCTGGAGAAGGAATAGGGTACCCACACCAGTATTCGTGGGCTTCCCTGGAGGTTCAGCTGGTAAAGAATTGGCCTGCAATGTGCGAGACCTGGGTTCGATCCCTGAGTTGGGAAGATCCCCTGGAGAAAGGAACGGCTACCCACTCGAGTATTCTGGCCTGGTGAATTCCATGGACTGTATAGTCCATGGGATCGCAAAGAGTCAGACACGACTGAGTGACTTTCGCTTTCACTCCACTCCACTGAGTTGGAAGAAGTCACAGGCTACCAAGTCCATCGAAACCTCCTTATGTTCTGTCTCTCGACATATTTGAATGGCTTTATTGGTCCTGGTGAGTGTATGTGTGTATGTGTACTTAGCTGTGTCCAACTCTTTGTGACCCCATCAACTGTAGCCTGCCAGGTGCCTCTATCCTTGGGATTTTCCAGGCAAGAATACTGGAGTGGGTTGCCATTCCCTCCTTCAGGGGATCTTCCAGACCAAGAGATAGAACCTGTGTTTTTTGAGTCTCCTGCATTGGCAGGTGGATTCTTTACCCCTAGGCCATGTGGGAAGCCCCTATAGCCTTGTGTAATAAAAGTGTAAGTCTTTGAGCAAGGAGCCCTCTAATTCTGGTTCATTTGAGGTTCCTAAGTGGAACAATTTCTCATGAATATTTTCAGTTCTAATCAAGTCGCCCTGGACTCAGAAGTGAGGTTTTCCTAAACATTTGTATGGGAAAGAGAGGAAACCCTGAGACAGTTTTTATCTGGCTCACTGAAAACTTTTAAGTCTTGAGTAAGATTGGACATTTCGTAGGCTTTCCTTTGTGTGTCAGAGAAAGTTTCAACAAGGCAGGCAGTTAGGCTAGATAAAAGAAAAACCCTGGCCTATTTGGAGATGAAAGTTTTCAAACTAGGGCACACCAAATTCATTGGAGACAATCTCCTCAAAGGGAATGTTTGCTTTCCTTTGAAAATTCATTGTTATAATGCTCGCTGTGTCATTAGGCCAGATGTGTGATTATTGAGAAGCAACTAAAAATAATAAAGGAATGCTTCATCCAAGGCCTCCTTTTACTATAAATATATAATCACCTAATACTAGGTGATTTTTTTTTTTGTATTAAAATTGTGAGACGTATATATTCTAGGGGTCTGCTTTTCTATGAAAAGACATAAGCTGTCCCCATCCATATTTCTAACCAGGCAAGTTCCCATGCAACTATGGCATGGAGAAAAGTTGAGGAATTTTTTTTTTTTTTTGAAATCTGGAAAATATTTTACATTGAAATTTCAGAAGAAAGGCCCGTTCTGCTCTGTTTTTGGCCAGATCGGTCTTGCCCTTTGAAAAATGGCAAGGTTACTTTGTTAACCGGCCCTAAGCAGGTCTAGTTACTGACTATGCTTGGGCTCCTCTCTGGGCCGGAAACAGTTTTCCCCAAGGCCAGATCTCATTTTCAAGACTGAACCCTATGAGATCTCGAGGCACTAAATCCATAGCTGGGTTTCAGTCAGACCTGGAGGGAAAGCAGTTATCCAAAGGAGCTCAGGCAAAGGCAGGGGACAGCGGGTGAGCTGTGCTTATTTTCCCAAGGACCCTCAGGCTCTGAGGTGTGATGGTGCGTCTCTGACATACTCCAGATCTTCTACCTCCAGTCTAGTTTGGTGTCAAGCTGGGCCTGTCCTTGAAACATGGTGAGCAATTTTGGTCTTGAAACAGAAAAACATGAAAATACTCAGACACAGAGTCAAAATGCATATTAAGCCAAAAATAGTTGCCTACCTTCAGAGGGGAAAAACTCAGTTCAGGAAGACCAGACTATTAATCATGTACCACTGAGCAATGGAGCATCTCTGATCAGTCATGGCTTTCTTCAAGAAATGTCTTCCCCCAACTCCCCATTCCCCATAACCCCCGATGTGAAATGAGGAAGTCTAACATAGACACAGAATTTTCAAAATATAGAAAGTTTCCTTTGATAAAATATGCAAAGGAAGGCATGTCATAATAAGAATAATGGATTGAAAATGAAAAGACCATTTCCTCCAGGAAGTCATCCTGGATTTGGCAAGAGTAGCTTTGGATCCCTACCCCCACCCCAACCACCACATGTCTTCCATTTAATGCTGAAAGTTATTAATATAACAAAGACTAAGTAAATATATTATATGGGCTTTGATTTCAAAGCTACAGGAAGCCCAGATCCTAAAATAACAGAGAGGCAGGAGAAGAGAAACATTTTTAAAAGTCAGATAACTATCATGCTCAATATATCTACACAGGCAATCAAATTTCCCTGTGAAAGGTGTTTCTTTTCCCCCTATACAGAAATACTTTTCCTAATGAAACAGAAAAATTTGCAAAATATTATTTGTAGATAAAGTGTTTGTAATTGCAGTTAAATTTTAAATGTCTTTTCCTTTAAAAGGAATACTGATAGTACAAGGGACTATATTTAATGTATTTTAATAATCTATAATGGAAAAGAATCTAGAAAAGCATATGTATATGTGTACAGCTGAATCACTGTACTGTACAGCAAAAACTAACAACATTGTAAATCAACTATACTTCAATTTAAGAAAAGTGGGGGGACTGTCCTGGTGGTCTAGGGGTTAAGAATTCATCTTCTAATGCAGGGGGCACAGGTTTGATCCCTGGTCTAGAAACTGGGATTCCACATGACTCATGGCTGGAAAACCAAAACATGGCAGGACAGAGGCAATATTGTAACAAATTTGATAAAGACTTAAAAAAAATGGGTCCACAGTCCAAAAAGTCTTAAAAAAGGAGGATGGGGTGGTTAAGAATCCACCTTCCAGTGCCAAGGACACAGGTTCCATCCAGGGTCAGTTCAGCTCAGTTCAGTCGTTCAGTCGTGTCTGACTCTTTGCGACCCCATGAATCGCAGCACGCCAGGCCTCCCTGTCCATCACAAACTCCCGGAGTTTACTCAGACTCGGAACTAAGATCCCACATGCCGCGGGGCAAATAAGCACTTCAGCCCGTGTGCTGAGCCCATGTGCTACAGCAAAGAGCCAGTGCGACAACAGCAACAACAAAAAACAGAAATTCTGTGATGAGTCCTTCCTGCAGAGAAGAAGTACTTTATAATATGAAAATCTACCTTTAAAATATGTGAGAATTGGGGTTTTTTTTTTTTGTTTGTTTAAAAGAAGGCCTCTCTGTTCCAAAGCTTTATACATAGGTAACTATGTATGGTAGTTATTTTCTGTTAATTCCTTTCATTTCATTTAATGCTGGATTCAGTTTTTAGGATGTTTAAGGCACATATACTGTGGAGATGAGATGGTGGAGGTGGAGTCTGTGTCTTGAAGAAATTTACAAGTCAAAGGACCCACAGCATTCAGGACACACCTGCTCTCTTCACGTATAGGTTTCTTTCTGTCTGAGATAGATTCACATCCCTTTAGGGACTAAAGTTTAATCCAGAAACTGCTATGGGAGAAAAGAGACAGATACACTACTCAATCATCAGAACAAATGTGTCTGGATGAGTTCATCATGTTTAGACTGATAAACCTAGTGCTACTTTGATAGGATTTATAAATCAGGATAATTAGTTCCAAAGCCAGTGAATCTCAGATCCCTGGGAACCAGGATCTGTGCATATTTGTCAAGTGTACGATTAAAACTTGCAGCTTGGTAAAGGGCTCTTGGAAACATTTAACACAACACTGTAAATCAGCTATAGCCAGTGGACTGTCTTTCCTCAGATGCACTGGGATGACGTGAGGAGACCAGAAAACAGGACCTTCTCCACTTTGTAGAATCTGATGCAAGTGCCAAGGATCCAGGACACTGGGGTCTCTGGGATGAAGCACAACCTCCCCCTACCCCAGCCACCAAGCTGAGCTTCCCAAGTGTGAGAGCTTTGGAAGCTCAGGTCTGGGGCCAAGACCCCCGAGCACTGACCAGGTGGAGTTCATAAGTGGGAGGCATTGTTCTCTGCTCCCTGCAGACTCACAACTGCTACAGAGGGAAGTCTGTCCTTCCAAGGGATTCTGGGTAATGCATTCCGTTCAGTGGAATCTGAAAAAAATCAAGACCCCTGTGGTAGGTATTGGTCATTGGTTTCCAGTTACTCAAGCTTTTTACAAGTCTTAAGGATCTTATAAACTTTGAAAGTTGTAGTAAAATGTTTATAGAGCAAGTCAAAGAAAAGCATAAAACAGTAGTTGAGGTGAAATTCTGACATGAGTAGAATTCCTTTCTACCTCTCTTACTTCTTGATTCGTGAGGTTTTAAATATCCAGCTTGGTGAAATATCAACCCATTTCACTTCATAGGCTGGACTGGTGTGATTTCCATAGCTGCTATATTATTTCATTTCTGTTCTTCCTCGTGTTTACGTCAGAAATCCAAGAGACGATTTTGATGAGAAATGGTGCCACAGGTGAAATCTCTCAGGTCATTACCCTTTTGATTTTTCCAAAGAAAGGGCTTTGGACCCACTTTTCCCCTGTGCATGAGAAAATCTAGAGTGGTCATTGGTGTTTCAGGTTTCCAGGGCACATATGAAACGGAGGGGCTTCCCAGTTAGTACTAGTTAGTCGTTAAGAATCCTCCTGCCAATGCAAGAGACGTAAGAGACTCGGCTTTGATCCCTGGGTCAGGAAGATCCCCTGGAGGAGGGCATGGCAACCTACTCCAGTATTCTTGCCTGGAGAATCCTACGGACAGAGGAGCCTGGTGGACTAGTAGTCCACCTGGTAGTCCATAGCATTGCAAAGAGTTGGACACAGCTGAAGTAATTTAGCAGGCACACATGAAATGGAGGACTGACTTATAAGATGGACATCCAAAGTCCTCAGATACCTTTTATTGAAGCTGTCATCAGGGCCTGGTGTAGCTTCATCTGCAGCAGTCACCTTGTGCCTTTGTGTCTTCACTTCCCCAGCCAATACTTAGGGTCCTTCCCTCCCTGGTTGGGGCCTGGCACCTTTAATGACAGGGTGCTGCTGTCCCTCAGCTGTGGCCCTGCCATTGCCTGGTGGGGACTGGTGTTCTGCAAATGTCAGACATGGGGTCCATAAACATGCATGGAGCAGGAAAATTCTATTGCATATAAATGTGAGCAATATTATTCCAGGAAAAACATATGACTGTTTTGGAAGTCATAAGGGATTTCCTAAATGACTATGGAGTAAGCAGCCAAGAGGTTTTTGCTCAAAGGAAGCCTAAGATCATAACTGAAAGAGTGTTTAGGAGGCAAGAAAAGGTCAAGAACTACAGGCAAAAGTCATGTCCTCCTGGTCCTGTGACCATAACTCTGGGGTGAAATGAAGTTCATGTCCCTTTATGCAAAAGTATGATGATATAGGTATGGGGTGGGTGCCTCAAAGAATATATGTGAATAAATACATCTAAATAAATGTGGTCTTCAAGTTAGCCATGGTGAAAACTCTACAATGACATATGTTTGCTTAAACCATTTTTTCCCCTTAAATCTTTTTTAAAACTCTTTACTCAGCCCTTCTTATCCCTTAGAATGTTTATTTTTTAATTAAAAGAATTTCCCCCTAGATTATGATATATACTACTCTTTTGAACCTCTTGGGGTTTTGTATATATTGCTAGTGTATATATTCCCATTTAACACTGTAATTAGTTATTATCTGGGTTTGTGCCCCATATAGGAATGTATCCTGATATAGAGTACAAGTAAAAAGGTTAAAAAAAAAAAAGTGTATGGAATAAAGGCCTTTTTGGCCTAATATTTCAGATTAAACATTTTGTTTTACACCAAAACAGTGTCACCTGATTTGATCATCTATATTCACCAGCTCTGTCTTCAAATGATTTGGGGTTGATTTTCAAGAATTGACGAAGCCTCTTGGTATCAAGATTTATGACCATTGAGTCTATTTTTTAAAAAAGAATGCATTCTTGGCTCTGAAGGCAATTCCAAAGGAGGAATTTCCAAAATATTTTGAGCTGTGACTGCATCGTAATAGTGATGCCCGGTGGAAAAATATTTTTTAAAGCAGTAGAACCATTCTTTTAAAATGACTAAGAGTTACTGGAGGCTGAGAGATCAACTCACTATTGTGGCAAACTTCATTTGCTTTGGGAAAAGTCAGTGGAATTTGTTTGTCCACAGAAGTTCATTTGTGTAATCAAAGTCATCATGCATCTGACTCTAGACTTTACAGGCTGAGACGTGATGTGCTTTATATAATATAAATCAAACCTAGTTTTAGGAGGATCTTGTCCTTCTGTTCTGTTCTCTTTAGTCGCTTACTGTGTCCGACTCTCTGCGACCTGTCCATGGGATTTTTCAGGCAAGAATACCAGAGTGGGTTGCCATTATCTCCTTCAGGGGATCTTCCTACTGAGAATCGACGCTTCCTATGTCTCCTGTACTGCAGATAGATTCTTTACCTGCTAAGTCATAGGGGAAGCCCAACATTGTCCTTGCAGCCTCTTTGAATATGGATTTAGATTTTAGCAGTTGTCTCTGAAACAGGTTTTGTTGTTGTTCAGTCCCTAAGTTGTGTCTGACTCTGTGAACCCATGAACTGCAGCATGCCAGGCTTCCGTGTCCTTCACTATCTCCCTGAGTTTGCTCAAACTCTTGTCCGTTGAGTCAGTAATGTCATTTGTATCTGTGTGTGTGTGTAGATGTATGGAAGTGTTTGGATGTATGAATACATCATCAGATTATTCATGTAAGGACATTGCAAGACCCAGGATATAGCCTGGACTTCTCTTCACTTCACATTAGGGGACAGATTGGGAAGAAAAATGGACCATGTTTGGCCTAGCACCAGCTGGATCAGAACACCAGGTAGAATGTGATGAAGACCAGTGGATGGAAAGGAATCACTGATCATTGAGATGGGGTTTGGGGTCATGGAGGCTGCATGGCCACTGGTAGGTGATTTGAAACTTCCTTCTGTAGGAAGACCCCTTTTCCAGTCATCCCTAGGGGGAAGTAAGCATGCCTGGCTTTGATATCTGGGGCTGTGGCCCTAGAGCTGGATTCTGGGGATGGGGGAGCCAGGAGACAGATTGAGAGGAGGCTGAGCTGGCTGGGTCACTTTCAAATTGGCCAAGAGCAATGGAGAAGGCCCGAGGTTGGCTCTTGGAGTTGTGCATCTCTAGAGAAACTACTTTAATGAGCATGTAAATGTTCCTCTGAGTTGTAATTGTGTCAGTTCAAACCTTCAGTAAAATTTTATTAAACCATCTGACTGTTCCTTGCTGTGCTTTGAGGAATTAAAGGCAGGGCTGGGTCTGCACTCAAGGTCCTTGCAGGGAGGGCATAGCAGCCTAGGGAGAAGCCAGTTTCCAGTCCCCAGGTGATCTGCAGATTGTGGAGTGGGGTGGTGGTGGGGTATGGCTGGAGGAATGACCAGTGGTTCCTGGGGGGATGGGATGAATGTTTGGACCAACCAGCCACGCTCAGCCTTCTTTCAAAATGGCCATGGGGGAGAATCAGGGAGAAGGTAACTCTTGAGTCATGGAATTGGGCTCAAAGTCACCGCTATTTGAGTAATTAAGGAAACATGGTAGTTTTGGTAATTATAGGTGGGTGAGGTCTGGGACATACTGATTCTCTTTGGAAGGAGTGTAGAGCCAAACAAGGGGGTTGCTTTGAAGCAGACAACATTACTGGATCTGTAAGACACCTGCTATCTAATAAAAAAGTACACGGAAACAATGAAATTCCATATCTTTCATGTATTTAGAGATTCTTACTATTTTGGTGAAATAGTCCCAGTTTAACTGAAATGCTCAGTTTTCAGTGATGGTTGGATGCTCTCTGCTCTAACCCTCTTCCTCTGTCCTTAGCATTTCTAATTTCCCCTCATCCAATCCCCCAGCAAGTCCTTACAAAGACATCTCAGAGCTGTTACTTTCCCCACCTCTGCCATCATCTCTCCGGCCCAGGTCACGGTCATCTCCTTGGCTTCACTAAGTGGATCCTGATAGCACTGTCCCTTAAGGCAGCAGGGAGATCTTTTTAAAAAATAATAATAATTTTAAAAGATGTGATATGTGTATACACTGGAATATTACTCAACCACTAAAGAAAATGAAATAATGCCACTTGTAGCAACATGGATGGGCCTAGAGATTATCATATATTAATAAGTGAAGTAAGTCAGAAAGAGAAAGACAAATACTATATGATATCACTTATACATGGAATATAAAATATGACACAAATGAACATATCTATGAAACAAAAACAGACTCACAGACATAGAGAAAGGACTTGTGGTGGCCAAGTGGGGATGGGTTGGGGAGGGATGGAATGTGAGTTTGGGATTAGCAGAGACAAGCTCTTATATGCAGGATGGATAAACAGCAAGGTCCTACTGAACAGCACAACAACTATATTCAATATCCTGGGATAAACCATAATGGAAAAGAATATGAAGAAGAATATATGTGTGTGTATCACTGAGTCACTTTTCTGAACAGCAGAAATTACCAGAACATTGTTAAGTCAACTATTCTTCAATAAAACTTTTTAAAAAAGAAAAATTATTTTAAGACTGGTGCATAAAAACAAAAAAGTGAGGCAGATCATGCTGTTTCCTGCTGAGAATTCCCCAAATAACCCACATGCTTCTACATCCAGAAGATTCTCTGGGACCCCCTCCCCCATCCTCTGGGACCTTTGATTCCTGCCTGATGATCCCACAGGCCTCTAGAGCTGCTGTGTTTTCCCGTCAGGCACTTGCCTCCATACTCTTCCCTTCTGGGCCTCCTTTCTTGGCTTTTGGTACAAGCGGCTCCTCCTCTTCAGTCAGCCATCACCCAGTGTCACCTCCTCAGAGGGGTCCTCCCTGGTCACTCTGAGCAGCCTCCTCCTTCCACCTCCACCATCTGCTTGGGCAGAGAACTTGACAGAACCTCAACTCACTCATTTCTTTTTTGTTTGTTTGTCTATCTCCTCTTTCTTAGTTCTGTCTGTGCCAAGAGTGTGTTTGTCCTGCTCCCTGCGGGTCCCTAATAGCGTGGTGGGGTCATCATATCCATCTAAAGAAACTGAACAATGAGTGTGTGTCCTAACACCAGAGAGCACTGGGTTCACTATGCACAGAAAGTCTTCCCGTGTTAAGGGTCTACCTAGGAGGCAGGTGAGCGAAGCATAGAGCCTAGAAGGACACACACACACACACACACACACACACACACACACACAAGGTCTTCACTCCAGGCTCAGCCTGTCCCCTGCAGTCCACTCAGAGGCCCTTTGGTGGCACCAGGAGCGGCTCCTCTGGTTTGGTCAGCATGTCCATGGACAGTGTGGGTCCTCCCCTGGGCTCCTCTCCTCTGCAGCTCTGCTTCTCAGGACGGTCAGGGAGCCCCTCCAGGGTCCCCGTGGCCCACGCTCAGCGCCCCCACCCACTGACTCGCTCTTCTGTCTTCTCTCATCACTCCATTCCACTTTCCCTCACACCGGCTCCCCTGGGTGGAGGAGGGTTCGGCCCCACTGCTGGCTGGAAGGATGAAGGTGAAGAAAGCCACTCTCCAGCCCAAGCTCTATCCACATGGCCTTCGGGCTTTTCCAACTGCTGAGGGCGTCTGCCTCCTAGAAACACTCTTGAGTGTCACAGTACTCAAGGTCTCTTTCCTCCACTGTCCTCTTGAAGTTGTATTACCAAAGACCCCCTAGGGTGACTGTCCCAAGGGAAGAATGCACCCCCTGCAACCGACATAAACACTGAAGTCTCTCAAAGATGGTAAATGCTTCCTCACTTTAAAAAATCTACATACATGTGGACCACTCACAAAGTGCTGTGTAAATATTCCCTGACACATTCAGCTTCTCCGCATCTCCAAGAGCCTGGCAGGGCTGACCGAGTTTGGGGCGGGCATCTCCCCTCTCTCTTCTGAATCCCAGGAAAACTGACCTTGCCCCAGTTAAGTTGTGCGTTTGGTAGAACAGAGTGGGAGGTATTGTCAACGATTTCATCGTGAAGAGATATCCCAATAGGAAGCAGTTTGTAGTCATTTTACTAGTTTGACTTCATCACCAAATCAGAAAATTGTCTACCTACTCACACCGATTATTTAACAATAATGGAATATTCTAACACTTTTGAAATTTGCAAGACAGTTTTGGAGAAAACTGTGTCGTTGGAAGGGATGAGGAAGCAGGTCTGGAAGGAGGCTGAGTTCCTGTTGGCTGGCTGGTCCCTGAAGTCTTGGATGTAGCACCTCACGGTGCCAGCCTGTCCCACATCTGTAATGAGGCAGGCCTTGTTCCTGATGATGTCATAGTCCTGGCCCTCTTATGTTCTTATGTCCTGATTCCCAGGAACACCAACTTCATAAAAATATTCCTCTGACTGAAACTGCCCATTAACCTTTCTAAGTTGGTTAATGATTAATGTCATTAGCTTCAGGATGGGACAGTGCCCACAAGAAGGTAGGCTGTAAGGATTCTGCAAACCTAGCCAGCTGTCCTCAGTCTGTCTGGGTGTAGGTGGTAGTTTAGTCGCTCAGTCATGTCTGACTCTTGAGACCCCATGGGCTGTAGCCCACCAGGCTCCTCTGTCCCTGCAAATTTTCTAGGCAAGAATACTGGAGTGGGTTGCCATTCCCTTCTCCAGGAGATCTTCCCAACCCAGGGATCGAACCACGGTCTCCTGCACTGCAGGAAGATTCTTTACTAACTGAGCCACCTGGTAATGCTATTACCCGCTCCATCCCTAACTTTTATTGCAGTCATAATTATGTTTCTGTTTGGTCAGCATATGCCCTATTGTTGGGGAGAGAGGACCCAAATCTCAGTGTTAAGTTTACCAGATCCCATGATGTGGATGTCACCAGTGACTGGGCAATCTTGTGGCCGGAAACCAAGGTCTCCTGGGGCCAGGAAACAGTCCAACAGCAGTTTCTTAAGGTCTGGTGTTGCTGTTGTTCAGTCACTAAATCATGTCTGACTCTTTGCGACCCCATGGACTGTAGCACACCAGACTCCCCCACCCTTCACTATCTCCTGGAGTTTGCTCAAATTCATTCTCCTTTGCATTGATGATGCTATTTAACCATCTCATTCTCTGCTGTCCCCTTCTGCTCCTGCCTTCAGTCTTTCCCAGAATCAGGGTCTTTTCCAATGAGTTGACTCTTTGCATCAGAGTGGTCAAAGTTATGGAGCTTCAGCCTCAGCATCAGTCACTCAAATAAATATCCAGGGTTGATTTCCTTTAGGATTGACTGGTTTGATCTCCTAGCAGTAAGGTCTGTTCTGATATCCTTTATCCTTGGCGTGGTGCTATCAGATTGAATTTGTATGAGATTGTCATCTCACGGCCAAAATTGGCCAAATATCAGCAATTTCATAGGGTTCAACCCAAGTGTTTTATTTTCAATTCTTCTACAGCAGTGATGTCAGACACAAGTCAAAGGTAACAAGCAAAAAGAATAAATTGAAGTGAGAGAAACATCAAAGTTAAGGGTAAAACATTTTCAATTCTAAATTGCCCTGGTTGTACTATATGCAAGTTGAGTTTCTGAACTGTTTTTACTTCTTGTGTTGAGACTTTCAAGGTAATGAGTTCATAAAGTTTCATGTCATTAGAGTGCCTGAGAATGTTTTCATGGTATGCTCATTAAGTTATGAAGGATGAGAAGGTTGTATTTACAAAAGGAATGATTGTAGTCTTGAAGGTCATCTGGAAACTGTGAATAATGAAAGGTTGACTGCGGTCAGGAAGTTTTGTCAGAATTAATAGTAGGTGTACTTGGAAATAGCAGAAGTCACTGCATGTCCCAGGTGTTGAGTGATGGACAAGTGAAAGGAGAAAGAAAGAACTAGCACTGCTTACCTTCCATGGGACACGTCTTTACAAGTATCTTATTTTTCCATCCTCATAAAAAAAAATCCACTGGGACAGGCATTATTATCGTTGTAGGTGAGAGATGCTCTGCATCTTAAAGTGTTAAGGCCCCTATTGGCTAGACATTGGCAAAGTCAGAATTTACACCCAGGCCCACCTCAGTCAAAGCCTTGTCATTCCTTTACACTTAAGAAGACTAGAGGACCCGTTCTTGAGATGGTCTAGGGTATACCTTTGGTGGTGCCATCTTCAGAAGTGTCCTGGTATGGGACTGTGCACACGGCTGGGACTTTCCCATCTTGCTGGTCCACACTGTGGATGACTGAGCTGGTCTCCTCTAGTGTAAAACACAGTGCTTGGGCTGCACTAACATTTGCCTCTAGGCATCACTGCTCCTGAGGTCCTTGCTGCTCCCAGGAGGGCTTGGAATGCCACAGTCAATGAAGCATATTCTTTTAGTAGTGCCTCTGATACCCTTGTTAGCTGCATTGTCAGAAATCCAGGATGAAAAGGATTTCTAAATCACCTTTGTGCAAGACAAAATGGGACCTTGTTTGAACCTTAAACCACCAGATTCTTTTGGAGTCACATGACTGCTGTAGGTTGATGAGCCATTAAATCAAGGAACAATTATGCCAGGTACTTGAGAGGGAAGATGGGAGAGGGGATAACTACTTTTGAGGTTGGTTTTTACTGCTGTGTTGATTCTCAAAGTGATTCTGCTTTAATCACCTCCCATGGTAAGGGTCATGGCTAAATAGCACTTTCACATGTACACACATGTCCTAAACTTGGAAGTAAAGGGGACTAGAGCAGTAATTTAATACAGATTAATCTGTTTGTTTATTCTGCATCTGTCACAGCCTATAAACCCCAGCAACCAAGTAACTGCAAATTCTACCCTGTTGTAGAATATGCAACATAGACAAATGCCAAAAAGAAAGCATGGAACCTGAGCTGGCCCTCAGATGGAAAGTTGATCCATTACTGATCACAGTGGAATGTCCCCTGGAGGCCAAGTGGGACTCTGTGGGGCTCTTCTAGGTAAAAAACCTATCTCTGTCCCCTGTTTCTTATTTCCAGAAAATAGACATCACTCAGCCTCCTTGACCTTCTTTGAGTACCAAAGTATAGATTCAAACAGTTGCAAATTGGGGAGGGAGGGAAAGCAGAAACAAAGGAACAGTAACAACAGTGCACCAATTAAATAAGGGTCCTGGTTCCCTCTCAAGGAATATACATAGCAATATCTTTAGTTCTTCTGCTTGATCTCTGGACTCCATCCAGGTGGAGGATGGCAACATCAGGCTGAACACAAGATTTCTGGAGTACCGTCAGCTACCTTACCACCAACCCATCAGAAGAAAGATATGCATCCTGCAACCCTTATCTCAAATGTTGCCTATAAAATCTTCTCCCTAAAAGCTATCCAGGAGTTCAGGTTTCTGGAGCATGAGCCGCCCATTCTCCTTGCTTGACCCTGCAATAAAACTTTTTGTGCTCCAGACCCTGACATTTTGGTTTGTTTGGCTTCATTGTGCATTGGACACATGAATTTGTGTTTGGTAACCCTCTCATTCTATTTGTACTTGAGTCAGCTGTGTACACAGAATTTCCTCAGGAAAGGAAAAGAAACACATATAAAGTAGCATTCATTCTACATGTTGGTCATTTGCTCACTGAATGTCTAGCTGTCACAGATTCCATTCTATGCAGCCACTGAATGCAGGGCTGGGCATAGCAGGAGTTCAATAAACATCTGAATGATAAACCCTTGCTGGGTTTTCTCTTACCTATATTAGTCAGAGAAGATGTTACTTACATTGTTTTTATGGAGGTGATGGACAGCAATGAAATAATTAGACCTGAGGCATTTGTTTTTATTTACTTTTTGGTTGTGCCATTCAATATGCAGGATCTTATGTCCCTGACAAGGGATTGAACCCAAGCCCTGACAACTGTTGGCAGTGCAACAGTGGACTTGATGCCAAGTCCTAACCACTGGACCACCAGAGAATTCCCCAGATCTGAAGCATTTAGAAAACAAAACTAGAAAGGTTAAATAGAGTAAACCAAAGATAAATGAGAGCCAATTTAATTCTGCTGCTGCTAAGTTGCTTCAGTCGTGTCCACTCTGTGCAACCCCATAGACGGCAGCCCACCAGGCTCCGCAGTCCCTGGGATTCTCCAGGCAAGAACACTGGAGTGGGCTGCCATTTCCTTCTCCAGTTTAATTACTACAGACTCCAAAATGGCGTCCAGCCGTTCACCGTTTTGTCCAGCCGGCTAAACACTCCACGGGATATGTTGCAAGGATCTGAGCTGAGAAGCAGAAACAATGTGGACGTCAGGGGCTGGAGGGGGCCTCAAGTGACTCATTCAGTGACTCAGTATATGCTGTCCTCCTCTTCACAATAAGGCTGAGTATCCACCGTGTAGGACTATTCTAGAGGTTAGCGATGAGGTAAGCAGGCCATGTAGGATGCCTGGCACACGAGACGGTCAGCACGTGGCAGCCATTATGGTCCCCATGGAGGAGGCAGGACGTGAAACAGAGCTGAGAGAGTGATTGGAATTTCAGGGAGAGGTGAGGAGAGGAAACGCGCCCTCCATACCGCTGTGTCCTGCTCTCATTCATTTACTTAAACGGCTGTGTAGCTTTTCCATTACGCGAGTATTTATAATACATGCAGTTTATTTACGTTCCTTTGGTTATTTCCATTTTCCAGCTACCATGAAGGACATGCTATGTTAGTTTCCTAGGGCAAGTCATAACAAACAACACAAATTGGATGGCTTGGGAAGACAGAAATGTATTCTCTCACCGATCTAGAGGCCAGTCAAAAATCAAGGTGTGGGCAGGGTCATGCTCGCTCTGAAGGCTCTTAGGGGACAGTTTGTTCTGTGCCTTTCTCTCAGCTTTTGGAATTGCTGGCCATTCCCAATATGCCTTGCCTTCTCTCTGCCTCTCTTTTCACATGGAATTCTCCTTATGTGAGGGTGTCTCTTCTCCTCTGCTTATAAGGACACCAGTTAGATCAAGGGCCATTCCAATCCAGTAGGACCTCATCATCACTCGAATAATTACATCTGTGACTACTGTATTCCCAAATAAGGTTACACCCTGAGGCTTTGGGGAAGGACATGGGTTTTAGAGGGGACACCACTGGACCCAGTGCACATGGCTATGAGTATTCTTGTACCCTGTCTCTTGGGGTTCCTGTGTGTGGTCCCTGTGAGCCTCTCTTCCATACAGATGTTCTTCCAATGAGATCGCTGGATTCTAATATCTGTGCATTCTCTACTTTCACAGGATTGCCTTTCTGGTTAGTTGTGTCAAATTACACTCCCACAAGCCGTGTGTCAGAGCTCCTGTGATAGTCAGTGTTTAAAAATTTTGCCAACCTACCGTTTGTCAAGTGGTACATTAGTATGGCTTAATTTGTGTTTCCCTAATTGATATTCCTGGACAGGGAGGCCTGGCGTGCTGTGATTCATGGGGTCGCAGAGCGTCGGACACGACTGAGTGACTGAACTGAACTGAGTTTATATTCCTCATTTATTTTCTCCTTTGTAAAATATCTGTTAACATCTTCTGTCTGCTTGCTGGTCAGGTTGTCTGTTTTATCCTTAACTTTTTGGAGGAATTCTCTGTCAGTTACATAAATTGCAAACATTTTCTTGAGTGTGTGGCTTGTCTCTCTTTATGATATCTTTTGATGAAAAGAAGTCTATAATTTTAGTGCAGCAAAACTTAGTACTTTAAGGTTGAGGATTTTGTGTCTTCCCCTCACTTTGAGACCATAAAGACGTTTCTCTTTATTTTCTTTTAACATTTTGAAGTTTTATCTTTCATATTTGTGACTATAGGCCACCAGGAAGTGTTTTATTGTGAATGGTGTGAGGTTGGGATCCCATTTCCTTTTTTTATATGGGTAACTAGTGATCTCTAAATTGCTTTTCCTTTCTCCACTGGTCACATCTGTCATTTTAAACAAATATCCATGTGCATAAACCTGCTCAGGCTCTCTGGTCATTTGTCATCTGACTCATCATTCGGGTTGTTTTTCAAATGTTTGCTATTATACATGATTGTGTGAATGACAATTCTGCATGTCCATATTCGGCACATCTCTGCAGTGCACTTCCTTAAAATAAATTTCTGGATATAATTTTGAATATCCAAAAGTAAAGACATTTTGTTTTTATTAGTTTCTCCTCACGTTAGGGACACTTCCTCACCCTGCTGCCCTCCATCTTCTTACATCAATTGGGCCCTGTTTGATCCCCAGCATGTGGATAGTTCCCTCACCTCTTGCAGAATTCCCAGGGTGAACTGAGGGAAACTTCATGGGTAAGGGGTCCATTGTGTTCATTGCTATCTCCTCAGCACAGTCCCTGGCACATAGTAGATGCTCAATAAGGCTTTGTTGAATGAATAACTGTGTTTCTCATTTTTTTTTTTTAATACCAGCTAGCTTGTGTGTGTGTGTGTGTGTGTGTGTGTGTTTAGTCACTCAGTCATGTCTGACTCTTTGAGACCCCATGGACTTGTAATCTGCCAGGTTCTTCTGTCCATGGAATTTTCCAGGCAATAATACTGGAGTGGGTTGCCATTTCCTACTCCAGGGAATCTTCCTGACCCATAAATAACTCACGTCTCTTGCATCTCTTGCATTGGCAGGTGGGTTCTTTACCACTGCATCACTTGGCACTTGGGAAGCCCCAGCTAGCCTTTGTGACATAAAACAAAATCCACTTTGTGAATTTCTCTAGGCAGCGTCCCTAGTCTGGTAACTGTGTCATGGAGCAGAGCCCAGGGTGTGAGATGACTTTGGGGTGTCTACCAAGCCTTCCCTTCAGTCTACCCCACCTCGCCCCCTCATTGTCCAGCACACAGCTCAGTGAACTGAATTTGTGAAGTCATTTCCAATACACCAAGCCAAACAGAGTTTGTCTTCACAGCTTTTCCACTTCCTAAGAGGAATGTAAAACCAAACTGTGTCCAGCATGGAACCAGTTATAAAACTGTACAATCGGGAACACACTGTCTTTATACCATAGCGAGTAAGGACCATGGGAAGCAGAATCTAACAGAGATGGGTTACTTGCAGGCTCTACTATTTGGGAAGTAAGGAAACTTGGCTATTGTAATCTCCTCATTTTGTGTAGTGTGGACAATAATAGCTCACTCTAGGTATTCTTGGAAGGATGAAATGAGAGATTATGTATATAAAGTGCTTAGCACAATGCCCAGCACATCAGAATAATGGCAACAGATGCTAATAATAATGAGCGTGACAGACAACTTAGAAGATTCTGTGCAGCAAACTGCTTTATTAACTCAGTGGAAATGGAAACACATTTCCAGGAATCAGAAATGAGGAAAGGGGGAAAAAAAAAGCTTTATTTTTAATTTGCTTTAACAAATTGCCTTTTAAAATTGTTGTTGCTGTTACTCTGAGCTTCAATTTCTATAAATTTCTTCTGCCTGCTCTATGAGGCCATTAATGACTCCCTAAAGACAATTGTTAGGATGGGGAGCAGGAGCTAATAGCCTAATAAGCTTCTCCCAGCAAGCTGTGCCCCTACAAAGCCCCAAATCACCCTTGGCCTATCTCCCCCTCCCCCACAGTTTTTGCCTTGGAGCACACTTCATCAAAAAAGCCCACATCCTAGACTTCCTGACACAGAGCTAGATGATAATAGGGTCTGGAGAGTGTAAACCAACTCAAAGACATCACTTATTGGAGCTGAGATGTAACCTAAGAAAAAATACACCTAATAAACAGTCTCCTCAGATAGTAAAACAGATGGTATAAGAAGTTATAAGAGATGTTGTGAGCCATAATATCTTTAGGAGGAATCAAATTAAAACTTTTTTTTTAAAGCAATCTTTCATCTCTGACAAAAAGAAATAAAAATTCTCCTTTGGCGTGACCCATGCCAATGGGCAAATCACTAGTGATGTCATCATTTTCTGCCTCGAAGTACACAGAGAAAAAAATTTTTTTTTTCATTAGCAGAAGAGTGATACAGTTTCTAGGAATTCTTGGGTAGCTGTTGCCTTGAAGGCTTGGAGGACTAAAAACTTATTTCACACATGAAAGACTCACTTAGCTTATCCTCCACAGCTGTGATGAGGATTCCCACCAGTTTCTGGAAGTATGAACATGTTTCTCAGAAGATCTTTAAGACTAACAATGTTTAGAACCCTCCTCACACTGTGATGTGGGAGTGTGGTAGATTTCACTGAGGCATGGAAGGCAAGATGCAGGCAGGGCAGTTCTAACGAGCTCTTCCAAGGTCTTCTCCTCCAGGCCCTCTTGAGGCTGCCTGTCTACTTTGTCCCCGCCTCTTTCCTTCCATAGCTGCTTCTTGCACTCTGTCTCCTGGCTGCCCTGGGAGCTTCACTCTCTGCTCCCTATATGATGCAGAGCGGTTCCACACTCTTCTAACCAGAAAGCTCAGGTTTGATTGTAGAGTTCAGGCATAAGGCACACCCGTGATTCTAAGGAAAAGAATTTAATTTCAAAGAATTGCTAGCTTGAATAAGCTTATGAATGAATTAGCTGAAATGACAGGGAGTACATTAAGCCATCCCAGAGACAGCAGTTGCAGGGGTCAGCTACCACTTCTAGGACTGGGAGAACAACGGGCGGGATTTGGAATTACGAAAACGTAGAAGCTTGAAGGTGAGCCTCGGGGAGCTGGTGTCTCTGGGGCTGAGATGGGATAAAGCTGGCTCCACCAGTGCTGGAAAACCACCCACTGGGTTCAGCTGCTGCTCCAGGAAGGCTGAGCTCCCTGCCAGGGCTGCAGGAAGGTAGCAATACTAGCGGGATGCCCATAGGAGTAGGAAGCGCACAGAAAGGGATCAGTCCCTCCTCTTCCCTAGCCCTGCAGTCTACCTCTTGAGTCCCCGCTGGGTGGAAGCTAACACAGAACAGATGGCTTGGCATAAAGGAGTTTGGCAGCATTCGGCCCCAACGTCCCGGAGCAGAGCATAGAAGGAGGATGTGGAGCTGAGAGACATGACGGCTTAGAAACTGGTGCACGGAGGCAAACGCGTTCAGATGCTCAGCCCAAATCACAGGGTTAGGGTTAGGGATATTTTTGCTAGCATGCAGTTGTGGTTAAAAATAACAAAATAATTAAAAACTAGTGCACCGATTTAGAGAAAGAAACTTACAATATTGCTGCTCCATTTGGTTACACATACTAAGTCCCTTCTCTCCTCCCTGCTCGTCTTGCTCACTGTGATTCTATGTAGCTTCCATAAACACTGGTTTCATCATGTCACTGCCCAGGATGTACAACACTCAGGTCTTAATTCTATAGTCTACTGTATAATCCACTCTTGCCCCAGACTTTCTACTCTCTATCTACCCACCCTCCCCACCCGTTCCACTTCGAATCCCGTTCCTCTTCTCATAATATACTTTATAATAAGAATTCTTTGCTCCTTCTAAAGATTCTTTCTCCTTCTTCCCAGCCCCAAACTTTCTTTTATTTTTGCTATTCATTCGTTCTTTAATTAATCCAGGAATTGAATAAAAGATAGACATCTTCTTCCCAAAAACAGACATACAGACACTAAATTTGCATGTAATTCTGCCCGCTAACACCTGGCAATGGATCCTCTGAGGATTCATCATTTACAAATTAGGGTCTCCCTTTGGTCTTTCTCCCTGCAGAATCACCAGGAAAAATCCCTTCATCCACTGAGCCAGCCCTAACCACCAGCTACTCAGATCTTCTCTGACTCTGATCTGTATCATGCACTTTGTCCCATTATTATACCAATATATAAAGGGTGAATTTAATTGATTAATTGTTTATGATTGATGTTCCAGCTCCTCAACTAATGTAAATCCTTGGTGAATAGAGCAGGCACCCAGGTGGCTCAGAAGGTCAAGTATCCGCCTGCAATGCAGAAGACCTAGGTTCAATCCCTGGATCGGGAAGATACCCTGGAGAAGGAAATGGCAACCCACTCCAGTATTCTTGCCTGGGAAATCCCATGGACAGAGGAACCTGGAGGGCTAGAGTCCATGAGATCACAAAGAATCAGACATGAATGAGGGACTAATACACCTACACCTTTCTTGCAAGTGATGAAACCACATTTCTTTAAAAAATATTCCAAGATGTCTACCTTTTTTTTTTTCTTTGCTAATTAGACAAGCATCTCTCCTAGTTCACAGTGACTAAATAGGTTTTACAGTATTTCAGAAGAGCACAAAGTGGTGATATTTGTCACTATGTGTGATGTATTTTTCCCCCTTGGTCTTCAATTGACAAATGGCAAGTTTCTGAATCAAGAGGCTGGCACCCTAGAGGTACAGCAAATCCTTCCTGTGCTTGGCTAGGCCCTGGCACCCCCTCTGGGCCTTTTCCCCACAAGCTCTGTTTTCCTGCCTCCTGTGTAGTCAGAAGCTCTGCCCAGGATCTGCCCCACAGAGCTCCCCCCGTCAGTCCTTCTTGCATTTCTCCCTCAACTACATGACTACATGGCTCCTGCTACCTCTGTGGCCCCCCAGCTACCCAACACGTGGGCCTTCTGAAAGCCAAGGGGGGCTCCTATGTCAGGCTTGCCTCTGCCCCGTGGGAGGGAAGATGGCAACTTTGAACTGAGCGCTTTATCAGGCAGAGACTGCCTGGAAGAATCGAAGTTTCAAAGGGAGGGGACCAGACTGTCGCAGTCATGGCTGTAGTTCAAACGCAGTCCCATCTTTCATCCCCTTTGGTGCCTGTGGTCCTTCCCTGGCACGGGACTGTGGAGGAGCAGACTAGGTGAAGGGGTGGGGGAATGGAGGGAGGAGGGAGGAGGATGTATTGAGGGTCCCTCCTCTGCCTACCACAGTGAAGCCTCAGGTCTGTGTGGCCTCACCACCCACCAGAGCCATTTCTGCTGTAGCTGGGAAACACCTGTCTTCAGCTTCCTCACCACCCACATGAAACTGTGTTGGTTGCCCTTGACCCCAATTCCTCTCCCTGCTCCTTTGACGTGCTCCCTGTCTCCAGCCCACTTCATTGCAAACCTTCCCTTGTAAGGACTGTGGCCTTGCCGCCCACACTGCATCACAGTTATGATGGAAGAACTGGCTCATATGCACCTGGTTTCAGGCCTGTGGGGCTTCCTTGGTAGCTCAATTGGCAAAAAAAATCCTCCTGCAATGCAGGACACCCTGGTTCAATTCCTGAGTTGGAAAGATCCGCTGGAGAAGGGTAGGCTACCCATTCCAGTATGCTTGGGCTTCCCTTGTGGCTTAGCTGGTAAAGAATCCACCTGCAATGTAGGAGACTCAGGAGATGTGGGTTCTATCTCTGGGTCAGGAAGATCCCCTGGAAGAGAGCATGGCAGCCCACTTCAGTATTCTTACCAGAGAATCCCATGGACAGAGGAGCCTGGTGGGTTACAGACCATAGTGTTGCAGAGAGTTGGACACTACTGAAGCTACTGAGCATGCACACATGCACTTTGCTAGTTTTCAGTTTTTAAGGAAAATATACTGTATTAGGAAATTGTCCTGCAGTGTCTTCTTGATTGTATAAGCAGAATTCCTACATTTTCTGGGTCTTAGTTGGTGTGTGTGTGTGTGTGTGTGTGTGTGTGTGTGTGTAAAACTGAGTTAGCCAAAAAGTTCCTTTAGGTTTCTCTGTAACATTATGAAAACCCAAATGACATTTTTGGTCAACCCAACATATACAGACATACATACAAACTAATGTATATGTATATATGCAGATATTCATATCACACACACATAAACACCAATTGTAAATGTTATTATCTGAAATCATTGACTGAGTAGAAATTAAAAATTGAGAGATTTATATACACTTGTGTAGTGTAAGTAGGCTTCCCAGGTGGCAGTGGTAAAGAATTCATCTGCCAATGCAGGAGACGCAGGAGACATGGGTTTGATCCCTGAGTGGGGATGATCCCCTGGAGTAAGAAATGGCAACCCACTTCAGTATTCTTGCCTGGAAAATTCCATAGACATAGGAGCCTGGTGTGCTATAGTCCATGGAGTTGCAAAGAGTTGATTGAGCGATTGAGCACAACATAAGCAGCATTGTCAGTGTTTGTTGGAAATTGTGACTAGGGCTGACCGTGATTAGTGATAGGAGTCCAAGTCTCTAACCATCAGCATTTCTAAATGTTCTTTTCTTCCAGGACTTTAGTCAGTGGCCAGTAAACTCATATAGGGTGTGAGTAAAACATTAGCATTTTAAGTTCTACTCTTGAAAAGAAAGTGAAAGTGTTAGTTGCTCAGTCATATCCAACTCTTTGCGACCCCATGGACTGTAGCCCACCAGCCTCATCTGTCC
Organism: Cervus canadensis; assembly: GCF_019320065.1. Lineage (NCBI taxonomy): Eukaryota > Metazoa > Chordata > Mammalia > Artiodactyla > Cervidae > Cervus > Cervus canadensis. The sequence goes on along the minus strand of NC_057395.1, from coordinate 37,546,455 downwards.
ATGGGATTCTCCAGGCAAGAATACTGGAGTGGGTTGTCATTCCCTTCTCCAGGGGATCTTCCCAATCCAGGGATCAAACCCGGGTCTCCTGCATTGCAGGCAGGGTCTTTATTGTCTGAGCCACCAGGCAAGCCCACATTTGAACTTCAGGGCAAAGTCATTGCTCTCAGGCTTGGGAGAAGTAGAACCCGCACTTGTGAACATGGACTTTGGAGTCAGATAAACCTGAGTTCAGTTTTTGTTTCTACTACTGCTAATAACTGTGTGACCTGGGGCAAGTCAATTGATGTGTCTGAACCTGTTTCCTTATCTATGAAATTAGATTATAATGCTTAGCTGGTGGTTGTCTACTGCTGGATCCTGTCCACTGAAGTGTGCCATGTCTGGCTGTGTTTCCTACAGCCCCAGGAATCAAGCTGACCCTCTGAATACACAGGTATAGAAACAAGCTGAGAACTCAGATTCCTGATGACATTGTTCAATTCACCAAACTTGAAGCCCTAAACTCTCAACTTCTTGAGGTAGCCAATTGTATCAGGGTTACTTGCAGCAAAAGGCTTCTTAACTAATACAAGCAGAGATAGAATAACTGCATCTTAAATGAAACCTAAAACCTTTCTCCAACCACAACCACAAACTATGTAGAAAATGTTTGCTAAATATAGTAATTTGGACCAAACCCAGGGAGGATGCGTGGGTACATCCTAGGTTACATTTAGGAAATAATAATTGAAGGGAGATCTCAAAGGATGCCCTTCCAAGGGGAGGGACCACAAAGGCAGCTGTCTTCACATTTGCTTCAAGAAGCCCTTAAAAGGTTTGGATCAGGAGAGTGCCATGTTTGGAAGTTTTTAGAGTGTTTTGCCCCTGAACCATCTGAAGTGAAGGGTGATTTCTGTCTGAGACATTTACCCCAATTCTGTTGCCATAAGCCAGTGAGAACTGATGTGGATTTGAACTCCTTTCTGCCAGTGGGATACAAGAGAAGGAGATTGGAAGGTTTGGTGCTTTGCACGAGATGTCATCAAAGTTTAAAATGAATAGTAGGAAATAAAGTGTCACAGAAACCACAGGAGAGGAGAATGCCTAATGGGAAATAGTGGTTACACCATCACCATGGCCAGTAATGAAATCAGGGACCCAACAGTGAGAACTGGCCTTGCTCCTGGCACTGCCGACAGTTTACATATAATACTGTACGTAATCCTCATGAGAAGCCCACGTATTGCCCTCACTTGCTGATAAGGAAGACTAGGTGTTAGAGTTTACGAGCGTTCCCACTGCTCGTAAGAATGGACGCAGGATTCAGGGTCTGATGCTCCTGAAGCCCATTTGTTCAGCTGTAGGCTAATCTCCTGAGAGGCAGTGATGCAGAGCAGCCAGCTGGAGAGAAAGCTGTTGGTGTTGGAAGTTAGGAAGTCATTGGTCAGAGAAGTTTCAGGTAAAGCTTGTGCTGAAGTGTGAAAGGAAAGTGAGAGAGGCCGGTTGGGAAAGGGACCAGTCTTTGAAAAAGCTCAGGCTTGGAACTGGAGGGGGATAACCTGGAGGGCAGATGGGGCCACAGAATGACATTTTGGGTGGTGTCATGAGAAGAGTTATGGTACCTACTAGTCATAATTATGGTGGTTTGGGAAGCACATGTAGAAAGAGTGCACCCTGATGTCACTTAGAAATCAAAACATTTTGAACCCCCAAAGCCAATTTTTCTTTCACTTCATACTGAGTCGTCATAAGAGATTCGGCAATTCTAAGTCTTATTAGGCTGGGAAGGTCAGGACAGGTCCATAGATCTTGGAAGGACCACTTCCACCTCCTTCACACGTTGAGGGACCAGCCTCTGGTAAACCAAACAGATGTCTACTCAGATTGACAATATCTGATTCAATCTGAGGGTCCCTCTAACACAAGCCGCGTGATGACTTACGTATGAGGTTGTTGTTGTGAATGCACTGTTTTTGGCAACACTTTCTCATTGACCCGCACTCAGTGTTCATTAAAAAAGCATCTGGCTGGCTGACTGGTTGGCCCTGAGGAGCCCATCACCAATGCCAACACTGCTGGTGAACTGCTTTGGTGTAAATGCCAGCTCTCTTCTGGTGCTTCTGCAAAGTTCAAATCCTCTTGGTCCTTCCAACTCTGCCCCTGGCCCTTGGGAGACTGTCCAGTCGGTAAGGGGAAAGGGGGGAGGGTTAGTCACTTTCCCGCTTCCTTAGGATGAGATGAACGACAGAGGTTGGAGACTGAGTTATTATGACGGCTTGTTTGCTGAGTGTTGATTGAATCTGATGATCTGATTTCCATGAGTTTCTGGATTGAGAGCTACTAGAAGTAGGAACATTTGTACTTCCTCTCTGACCCCTCCTTCTCCCTAATCTGGAAACTCTCCATGAAGAATTGGAGGGCACATAGAGGGCATAGTTTCCAATTAAACAGAAGGTTTCAACACAGTGATGTAAATACCTAAATAATTACATTTCCCCAGGCACTGTTAAACTGGTCCTGCCAGGAGAAGGCAGAACTTTTAGTTTCTTTTGTTGATGAAATAAGTTTTGTTTCAGCAGGCAAGCTTCTGGAGGCCAGAGATCAGGTCTTTTGGCTCTTTTGTGGCCATAACAATCATTATTGTTGTTGATGAAGTATTTCCCAAGATCCCCTCCACCCTACCCCATAGCAGGCATGTGATTTGATTTAACTTCCTACTCCCTGGTGGGTGGGTGCAGTCCTGAGACTAGTCTGGTCAATGAGGTATGGTAGAAAACGACATGTGTCACCTCTGTGCTGAAAGATTTTAGTCTCTTGTTTAAGATACTCCAGAGTTTTTCTTTGGTGTGGCCGCTAGTGAGATTCAAGATGGTGGCTCCTTCATCCACCTGGATCCTTGAATAATAATGAAGAACAGCCTTCCAGCCTGACTTCCCAAACTTCTTCCTAAATCTCAATGGACATGTGATACCAATGAGAAATAAACTTTGGTACCTTTAAGCCACTGACAATTTAGAATTGTTTTACTGTAGCAGAATCCTGACTAATACAATATAAGACCTAGTCTATCTTTTGACGATATATTACACCTGTATTACTGAATATACTTTTAGGGCTACTGAGCTATAAGCACCCTGAAGGCAGACATGGCATGGTGCTCATTTGTCAACCTAGCAGAGGTTGACACTCTTTCTTAAGGAAAGTTACTGTATGACTCCTTGAATACCCAAAGAGAGGGGAAATATGAAGAAAATTGGTAACCAAAATCCAAAGTTTCCCCTAAATGTTATTTAAACCAACAGTTTTCTACTTCTTCTCTTTCCATTGCCCTCAAAAGGACAGCTTTCAAGGCTAAAATTTCACCAAATGCATTCCCTGCATAGTCTCTGGTGAAATCATAATAAAAAATAGAAAAATAATCTTTGCTCAGGAGAGAGAGAGAGGAATTCGTTACTGCAAAGCTGAGAAGTAGTTATGTTTGAAAAAAAGATGTTCTTATCGTCTTCCTTAGACAATAGAGAAGCTTCCAAGATCTACTCTGGAAGCGTATGATCTCATCTTACAGATGGTGACTCAAATATTTCATCTCAATTTCTCAACACTCACAGTCAATAACTTGTTATAATCCTTTTTTCTATATTTCAATCAGATTGAATTTATGAGGACCACAAATTTGATGAGAAGAGTGAGAATCAGCAATACCATATCTAATGGCTCTATTTCTAGCCCCAAACTGAGTCAGTTTAGCTAACTTCTGTAGGCAGAATGTGGTTTTGTTGAGCTTCTCTGGAATATTAGACATAACTTGAAGCTTCTCTCTTCTAGGTTTATATTAGCCTAGAACTAGCCCAGAACTGACTCTTCCTGCTCTTCATTCAAGTTCCTGCTGTGCTCCCTGGCCCAGACACAACCTCACGCCCGGGATAGGCCTCCTTTATTCTTACAGAACTAATGACCTGACAATGTGCCATCTATTTTACTTGTTTACTTGGCTATCGTCTGGTTTTCCCCACTAGAGTGTAAGCTGCATAGGATAAGAGGGTCATCTCTCCTGTTCACTGATTTCACTTTGGTATCTGGAACTGTGCCTGGCATGTACTCACCACTCAACACCTGCTTGCTCATCGAAGGAACAAATGAATGAGCAAATGAATCTATCTATTGGTGAACTGGGGCTTCCTAGGTGTCGCTAGTGGTAAAGAACCCACCTGCCAATGCAGGAGACTTAGATGAGGGTTCAATCCCTGGGTCAGGAAGATCCCCTGGAGGAGGCCCGGGCAACACACTGCAGGATTCTTGCCTAGAGAATCTCATGGACAGAGGAGCCTAGTGGGCTGTAGTCCATGGGGTCACAAGGAGTTGGACATGACTGAAGTGACTTAGCACGCATGCATGGATGAGTTGCTTGAACCATAGAATTCCTAGACTGATAGAAGTTGAAGGAAGCCTAGAGTTGTCCAGTCTAAAACTGTGCAGAGCAGCACCCCGAGGGTCATGCCTAGGATGGCACCCAGGTCTGTGGTGGAGCCAGGACCATGACTCACAGCCCCAGGTTGTTTCTGTCTCAAGGTGCAAACACTTAACATGCAGCCCCCAGAGGGAGGGAAGGAGGGAGGAAGATGGAAACAACTGGGATGGATGAGGGTGACGTTGGGATGAGAAGCCACCAGTACCTTGAACCTCTCCCTTCTGCCCATGGCTGCCTGACTGCCCATTCTTGCAGGTGGTGAGGGAGGGCATGGGGATTTGGATGGGAGGGAAAGACTAGATGGGGGGCGGGTACCAAAGAGAGAGGGGGATTAAGAAAAAAGCTTTTTTTTTTTGGTTTTCGTCCCAAACTTCGCGTGCCTTTCCCTCTCTTTGTGATTTCTTTTTAAAATTATGAGCCACTGAGTATTTCAAATGGGCTTTCTGTTATGTCATAAATATTCAGACTGGGGATGGTAATTGTTCCCTGTGATTAATTCTGCTTACTCGGGCAAGTTGTGCAAGGTTTTCACTGGAGGGTATGTCTTTTATGTTTTAATGTGACTTGTGTATAATGCAATTTGTCCTTAACTGCAGTTGAGACAGTGGAGTTCGGTTAAGGGCTCTGGAGGTCTTTTTCCTGATGGCAACGTTTGGAAGCACTTAAATTGGATGGTTTGTGTTACCTCTCCCCGAGTTGAGATGAAGGTAATTGATGGGGCTCAAGGCCAGAGGTTCCTACCGGCCGTCCCCGTCGTTTTGGTCTGGGGTTAATGGAGAAAAGCGCCCTGTTGAAGGTTATAGCATTTCCTCTGCTTCCATTTTAATGATATTTGCCTGCCAGTGTTTCCTCTTTGAAGAGCAATTTAATAAACAATCACTGGCGTTTCATGTTGAGGGTAAGATTTGTAATGGCATTCATCTCCCCGGGAGTTCTTCCTTGGCATGTGATTGGATCAAGCCCTTTGCAAAGAATACCGGTGAAGTGCTGGTAGCTCCCTCTGCACCATGGTCCCCTCCCTTACCGCCCTCCCACCCCCTGCACAGGATGAAAACGGGTTGGGGGGTGGGGATGAAGGACCATTTTAGGATGATTCTGGACACTGCTTAAATTTCTCTTACTTGAAAAACATTTTCTGAGGAAGTCAAATCTGAGCCTGGAAATACACTGAGGGCCCTGATCGGGAGGACAGAGGGGCCCCGGGGGGCACACAAAGTTTTGGAGTGTGGTTCTCAACCGGGTCCGTACTTAGGGGTGAGAAGGAACTCTGCAATCAAGGGTTTTCATAGTGGAAGGAGATGGTGGCAGCTCTTAAGCTTGACGAGGAAGATGACCATCACCCGGGGCTTATTAAGGGCCCACAAGGGAAGACACTGCTCCAGGTGCTGTGCAAAGCGAGCCCAGACCGGGAGCCAGGTGGAGGGCACCTATGTTTTGATTAATATCACATGTAAATTTGCACAGCCAATGAGGGTGGGCCTCGGGCTCTGGCGAAGGTGCTAGGGCTGAGCAGGGGCAACCACATGGAGAGATGGGGAAGTCGACAACCTTCAAGCTGCTCCGTGTCTGTGATTCACAACAGCGGTGGTGCTCCCCTGAAGCCCCACGGGGAGGCCGCACCCTGAGGCAGACGGCAACCCAACCCAGGGCTGTGGAGGGAAAGGACAGGGGTCCCTAGTCTGGATGGGTCGAGCCACTCTGTGTGAGGCCAGAGGGGTCCACGCAGTATGTCTCAGAGACCACAGCCGTGATGATTTCTACAGTGTCAGAGGCTGGCAAAGCATCAAAGGCGGCGAGTTGGTTTCCTTGTTCTTTTTTCTTTCGGCGTGTCAGGGTTGGAAAGAAAGTGTCACCAGACAGCCCTGTTTAGGGTTCTTTTGAGAGTGGGTGTTTGACTTTCAGTGGGGAGACGACTGGCTGTGGCCAACACCCAAACACTTTGGGGAAGGCGTGGTAACCGTCACGTGGTGATGGTCTCACCTCCACGGTTGACAGTGGCCGTTCCCATGGTTGTAGACATGTGAGCTGTAAGTTCCTACATCCTGTTTATCTCAAAGACAAGCCTACAGTGACAGAAAGATATTCCAAGGTTTAGCTAGTGTTGTGCTATTATAAGTAAGCCTATAAAGCAGATGACAGTGTGACTGCACAATAATGAGTGTGGCCCCTTGGAGAAGGTGGCAATGAGTTCTGACTTGTGGGTGTGACCGCACAGGTGGCTGGTGTGTGTTGGGGAGGGGCGGGAACTGCCCACCACCTCCTGAAATCACTCTCCAGTCAGCTCAGCAGTGGTGCAGACAACCCAACTCTTCCCTGGCTACCATAGATCCTAGAGGTTGGTGCTTTCTCTGACTTCACTGGGCACAAAATTAGATGTAGACTAGGGAATCAGGACAACTTAACCTTCCCTCTTTCCTCAACGTCCATCCACTCACTCATTTTTATGCCTAAAAATATGCCTTGAGATTGTCCTCCAAGATTCCAGTAAGGTGGAAGAAGAAAAATGATTTTCCTTCTCTATTTCTCTGGGGAATAATTAATTCTAGCTCTGTGGATCCTTCTATAGCAATCTTGTGTGCGAAGTTCATGAGCCGTCTGTGACACATGGAAGACAAGACTGCTGAAGGAGGAAGTTGTTTGTAGAGTGGGAAAGGGCCAGGTCTTCGTGGCAAACATGATATCATCAGGTGCAGTATGGTTTAATGACTGAGAGATGGTTTTAGAACTGTTCACCTGGGTTCCAGTCCCAGCTCTGCCATTTACTAAGTGGGTGAGCTTAAACAATGTGCTGGATTTCTTCATGCCTCTGTTTCTGCATCTCTGGAATGGACACGATGTTAGAATTACCATAGATTGTGATGAGGGTTTAGTGATTGAAAGGATTAAATGAGCATTACATACGAAAAACACTGCCACAGTACCTGGCATGTGTAAATACTTGATAAATGTTACTATTATTCCTTTTTTAAAAAAATTAATTTTTGTTGGAGTATAGTTGCTGTATGATATTCTGTTAGTTTCTGCCGTACAACAAAGTGAATCAATTCTACATGTAGACACATCCGCTCTTTTTTGAGTTTTCCTTCCTGTTTAGGTCACCACATAGCATTGAGTAGAGCTCCCTGTGCTATATAGTAGGTTCTATACATCGTATCAATAGGGTATACGTGTCAGTCCCAGTCTCCCAATTCATTCCACCTCCTTTCCCCTTCTTGGTGTCCTGTATATTTGTTCTCTACGTCGGTGTCTCTATTTCTGTTTTGCAAATGTGTTCTATGCTCAGTCACTCAGTTGTGCCTGACTCTTTGCAACCCCATGGACTATAGCCCACCAGGCTCCTCTGTCCATGGGGATTCTCCAGGCAAGAATATTGGAGTGGGTTACCATGCCCTCCTTCTCCTGGGATCTTCCCAACCCAGAGATTGAACCCAGGTGTCCCACATTGCAGGTGGGTTCTTTACCATCCTGGGAAGTTCCTTTTGCAAATAAGATAATCTATTATTATTCCTTCTTAATTCAGAACCTCAAATTAGTGTACTTCCCTTTCACCCCTATTGGCTGAAGTTAATTCTAATGTAGATAGATCTATATTTGGCCCTTATACTCTTCCTGAAAAAAGTAGCATTTACTGGGGCTTCCCTGGTGGCTCAGATGGTAAAGAATATGTCTGCAGTGCAGGAGACCCATGTTTGATTTCTGGGTCAGGAAGATCCTCTGGAGAAGGAAATGGCAACCCACTCTAGTATTCTTGCCTGGAGAATCCCATGGACAGAGGAGCCTGGCGGGCTGCAGTCCATGGGGTTGCAGAGAGTCACACACGATTGAGCAACTAACTAACTCTAGTGTAAAACTGTCTCAGCAAAACACAACACCCTCAACACATAGTCATGGGCCTCCAAGAGCACCTTCCCAAGGGGTACTGGGGGCCTCCCCTTGCACTGTGGCAGGAGCCCTTCTACAGGGTAGGGTGGGGGCTGCCCCAATGGAGGGTGGCGCTGGCCCTGCAGGGACCCCCTCCCAGAATCACGTGCTCCTGGTCCCAGCTCAGCACACCTCACCCTGGAGCCCTTGGTCCAGGCCAGCTGCCCTTGACCCCTCAATCACCTGCTTCCCTTCACCCTCCTTCCCACCCCAGCCTCATGGACTTCAGTAAAAAGCAAATCTGTAGTGTACACTGGCCCCCTTTCAGAGCCCCAAATTCATCGATGTCCGTTAAATAAGTTCAGTCCATCGAAAGATAATTTCTTGGCCCCCAGAGATGAATAGGATAATTTTATGTCATTAAATGCAACAAGGAAGAAGCTCTCTATGAGAGGAGTCTATTTGGGGAGGTGACGCCAGGGCCCACGTGAGAATCTTGGCTCCTGGAAGAATCTTCCGGCGCCTTCCAGGCCGTTCGTCCTGGTTAGTCGGAGGCCACCACCCTCATTAGGTCATGTTTACTGAAGGTGCTTATTTTCTGTCTCTCCATTCAGTTAGTTACAGGACACCAGCAGGACAAAGAGTGTTGTAACTGACCACCAGTGGCGCTGGCTCAGTTCGGGGATTACGGTTGCCTTGGTGACCAGCTTTGCTGAGCTCTCCACAGCAAACACACCGTGTACGGCTGGGTCAACACCCCAGATAAAATGAGGATGTTATGCAACTGTTTGCTGAAGCTTTGGCAGGTTTTTTTTTTTTCTGGACATTTCCCAGAATAGCCCCATATTCACAAATTCCAAATGAAGATTTCTAATTTCAGCCTATAACAAGTATTCCCATTGTTTGCAGAAAAGAGCTGTTGCTTTTGGAAATATAAATTCAGGTCTGTAGAAGATTTGAACTGGGTGTTGCATCTGTTTGGGTAACGGCTAGAAAGCATATTTAACGATAAGCTTTCCCTAGACAGGAAGCCAGAGAGGCTGCTCATGTATTTCTAATGATCCCCATAAATAATTTCACCTACTTAGATTCCAAACTTCAGCCATTAAATGGTTTTACTCTCATCTCAGCTAAAGAGAGTCTTGAAAATGAATTTTAAAACTCAGAAATAAGCTTTTGCAAAAAACAATTTCAGAGACAGGACGGAGCCTCTTTGTGGAAAAGCAAATTGGCAAACAGGACAATTTATTTGAGACAGTGAGTACAAAGGAGCAAGGTTCCAGGCTCTCCTAATTCCTCAAACCATTGAATTCTGTGCAAACAATTGCATGGTAATATAATCCAGGTTTCCAGAGTAGTTTATGTTTATTTCTGTCTCTGACGTGAAGAAAAATATGTCACAGGGTAAGAGCGTACAGTAGTCATGACTTGTGCATACCTGACTGGTGGACAAGGTTTTCGATCTGATCATTTGCTCTGTTGTCCCCACTGGTGAATTTCTCATCCCCTCTGAGTGCTGACTCCTACGGATTATTTTTTCTCAACTTCCTCCTCTCACTTTTCCTTTTTTCCCCAGTTGAGTCTGATCTGGTGTTTTACACGAGGCAGGTACTAAGAGCTGGGTGTTCTCTTCTTAAGCAGCTCAGGTCAGATGCTGGAGTTGAGGTCTTCCTTTTCTTCTGTGTGCTGCCAAGGCCCAGGTGACATCTCCAATGACACTGGGCCCATTTCTTTAAAACTCAGGTGGTACCTTCCTCCACAGCAATCACTTTGTTTTGTCTTTCACATCCACCTGGGAGAGGGGAACTAGTGAAATACCTTGATGACTGCTTTGATTTTGATTTCGCTTTTTCTTTCTCATAGACCCAACAAGCTGTTTTAGGCTGAGTGATTGTTAGGTGTATCAAGGTCATTAGTAACCAGATAATTTCAACATGTTCTTCCTTTAATTGTGCTATTATTTTTGTTTTTATCCTAGATGCAGTCTGGTTCCCCCGCCCCCCACCCTGCCCCCTCCCTGGAAAGTTCTGGAGAAAAATGATAAGCATGAGTGTAAAAGAAGATGTACTTTACCTAAAGTATATATATATATATATTTATATTTATGCATATATACATATATGTGTATATATATATATGTATGTTGTTGTTGGCTGTGCCACAAGGCATGTGGGATCTTAGTTCCACAACCAGGAATTGAACCTGCGCCCCCTGCATTGGGGGCTTTCCTTGTAGCTCAGATGGTAAAGAATCTGCCTACAATGCTGGAGACCAGGGTTCGATTCCTGGGTCGGGAAGATTCCCCTGGAGGAGGAAATGGCAACCCACTCCAGTATTCTTGCCTGGAGTATCCCATGGACAGAGAAGCCTGGTGGGCTACAGTGCATGGGGTCGCAAAGAGTCTGACATGACTGATGGACTACACCACCACCAACACCCCTGCACTGGAAGCATGGAGTCTTAACCACTGGACTACCAGGGAATTTCCTAAGGCATACGTTTTAAATTGCACTTACTATTATTTTTTGCTTTTTATTTTGCAATAATTATACATTCACAGGAAATTCAAAAGAAATATACATGTAGGTTTGGTACCCCTTCGCCTCATCTCCCTCAAAGTTAACATCTTACGTGACTAGAGTAAAACAGCAAAACTGGGAAACTGACATTGTTACAGTCCAGAGTTTATGCAAATTTTACCAATTATATATGCACTCTGTGTGTGTGTGTGTGTGTGTAGCTATGTGTAATTTTGTCACATGTGTAGCTTTATGTAACTACCACCACAAACAGGATACATAGCTGTCACATCACCACAAGGCTCCATTATGGTACCTTCTCATAGTCACTATTACTCCCTCTCCACCCCTGGACAAGTACTAATCTGTTCTCCATCTCTATAATTACATTATTTCACTAATATATGAATTGACTCATACAGTATGTATCCTTTTGAGATTGTTCAGTTTGTTCAGTCATTCATCCATTGAAGGAAATTTAGGTTATTTCCACATTTTGGCTGTTATGAATAAAGCTCCTATAAATCTTGCACACATTTCTACATGAAAATAAGTTTTTATTTCTCTGGGAAAAATGCCCAAGAGTGCAATTGCTGGGTTGTATGGTAAGTCGATTTTTAGTTTTAAAATAAACTGCAAACTGTTATCCAGAGTAGTTGAGCCATTTAGATTTACATACCAGTTTATAGGTAATCCAGTTTTCACACATCCTTGCCAGCATTTGGTGGTGTAACTATTTTTTATTTTAGCGATTTTAATAAGCATATAGTGATTTTAATGATTTTATTTCCTTAATAGCTAATGATATTGAACATCTCTTTATATGCCTGGTGATCTATATATCTTTAACTATATATCCTCTTCAGTGAAAAACCTGTGTGTGTCTTTCACCCATTTACTGATTGGATTTTTTTAATGTTGAATTTTGAGAGTTCTTTATATAGCTAGATAGACATGAGTCCTTTGCTGGATATGTGATTTTCAAATATTTTCTCCAGATCTGTAATTGTCTTTTCATCCTATTAACAGGGTCACCCACAGAGTAAAATTTTTAAATTTTGATGAGGTTCAATATATAAATTCTTCCTTTAATGGATTGTGATTTTGGTGTCAAATCTAAGAAATGTTTTCCTACTTCTATGTCCTTACTTTTCTTCTATTTTTTCCTAAAAGTTTTATATTTTTATAATTTATATTTAAGTCCATTATATATTTTGAATTATTTTTTTGTGTGTAAGGAATAAGATTTAGGTTGAGAGCTTTTTCCTCTGTGGATGCCAATTTTCGAGTAATATTTTTAAAAAGAAAGCTTGCGTTTCTTTAATTTCATTTTCCTCCTTTGTCAAAAATTAAATGGACATATTTGTATGGGTATATTTCTGGGTTCTCTTTTCTGATCTATGCAACTGTCACTCCACCAATACTGCACTGTCTTAATTATTGTAGCTGTATAGTAAGCTCTAATATGAGGAAGAGTGGTTCCTCCTTCTTTATTCTTTTATTCAAAATTGTTTTGGCTATTTTAGGACCTTTCTCTTTCCATATAAGTTTAGGAATAGACTTGTCTGTTTATAAGACATTTTTCCTGGAAGATTTTGACAGGAACTGCATTTTACTTATAGATCAATTTCGGAAGAATTAAAAACTTAACAATGTTGAATCTTCCAATCTGTTAACACCATATATTTATCCAATTATTCAGGTCTTATATGACTTTTAAAAAATGAACATTTTGTCATTTTTAGCATATAAATTCTTTACATATTTTGTTAGATTTATACCTAAGTAATTTTCTTTGGAGTAATGCAAATGATATTGTGCTTTTTTATTTCAGTCTGAATTTGTCCTTGTTGGTATATAGAAATAAAATTGAAAAAAAAAAAAAAGAAATAAAATTGACTTTTCTTTGTTGATCTTGTATCCTGTGACCTTAATGGACTCATTTGTGTGTTTTAGAAATTTTTGATAGATTTCTTGGGGTTTTCTATTTAGACAATCATCTCATTTAAAAATAGAGATAGTTTTAAATTTTCTAATACATACAGTTTTTCCTTTTTTTTTTTTCTTTTTGCCTTATTGCAGTGGCTGGATCTTCCATTTCTATTTTGATTAAGAATGGTGAAAATAGATATTTTGCCTTGTTCCTGATCTTAGAAAGAAAATGCTGTCTTTCACCATTAAACATAATGTTAGTTGTAGGATTTTTATAGGTAGTCTTTATGAAGTTGACAAAGTTCCCCTCTATTCCTAGTTTGCTGAGATTTTTAAAAATCATAACTGGGTGTTGAATTTTTTCAAATGCTCTTCTTGTATCTATTGATATGATCATGTGATTTTTCTTCTTTGATTTGTTGATATGTCGAATTACATTGATCACTTTTCAAATACTGAACCAGTCTTGCACACCTCAAAGAAACTCCAATTGGCTGTAACATGCTGTTCTTTTCAGACATTGCTGGATTTCATTTACTAAAATTTTATGGAAGGTTTTCTGTTTAAACTTATGAGATATATTAATCTATAGTTTTCTCTTTGGTCCTTCCTGCATTTGTCTGTTTTTGATATCGGGGTAATACTGGCTTCATAAAAGGAATTGGGAAGTGTTAGCTCCTCTTCAGTGTTTTGGAAGAGATACTGTAAAATTGGTGTGAATTCTTCTTTAGTTTGGTAAAAGTCTCCAGTGAAATGACTTTTCAGGAGCTTTGAATTACAAATTCAATTCCTTTTGTTGTTATGTTTGTGTGTGTGCTAGTCACTCAGTCGTGTCCGACTCTTTGCGACCCTACGAACTGGACCCCACAAACTGTAGCCCAGGAGGCTTCTCTGTCCATGGAATTCTCCAGGCAAGAATACTGGAGTGGATTGCCATTCTCTTCTGCAGAGGGTCTTCCTGACCCAGGAATCGAACCCTGGTCTCCTGCATTGCAGACGGATTCGTTACCATTTGAGCTACAGAGAAGTCCTGAAGTCCTTTATTGTTATAGGACTACTCAAATTATCTACTTCATCTGGACTGAGTTATGATTGTTTGTGGTTTAGAAGAATTGGTCTATTTCTTCTAAATTGAAGAATTTATGCTCATAAAGTTGTCCACGATATTCCTTTATTATTCCCTTACTGGCTGTGGTTTCCTCTGTTTCATTACTGATACTGGTGATTTGTTTCTTCTCTCTTTTTATCTTTGTCTTGCTATAAATTAGTTTTTTTTTTCCAAAGGTCCAGCTTTTTATTTCCTTAATTTTCTCTATTGTTTTCTTGTTATAAATTACATTTATTTCTGCTCTGATTTTTACTCTTTCCTTTCTTCTATTTGCTTTGGGTTTATTTTGCTTTTTTCTTTCTTTCTAGTTTTTTGAGAAAGGAACTTATAATCTCGATTTGAGACCTTTTGTCTTTTCTCATATGAGCATTTAGGACTGTAAATTTCCCTTTCAGCACTGTTTTAGATGCATTTCCAAATTTTTTATATGTTGTATTTTAACTTTCATTTAATTCTATGTACTTTCAAATTTTCCTTTGAGAATTTTTCTTTGAGTCACAGATTATTTAGATGTGCTATGTAATGTACATGTGTCTGAAAATTTTACTGCTGTCTTTCTGTTATTGATTTCTAGTTTAATCCCACTATGGTCAAGGTATATACTCTGTATGATTTCAATTCTTCCACTTTTAAAATTTTGTTTTATAAATCATAATAGTCTATCTTGGTGAATGTTTCTCTTTTTTTCTTTTATAACTTTTATTTTTTTCATTTATTATTTTTAGTGGAGGATAATTGCTTTGCAATGTTATGTTAGTTTCTGCTGTACAACAAAATGGATCAGGTATATGTATCCATATATCCCCTCCTTCTTGAACCTCCCTCTCACCCCCACATCCCACCCCTCTAGGTCATCACAGAGCGCTGAACTGAGAGCTCCCTGTGCTAACACTAGCTATCTAGTATAGCTACTCCTACTAGCTATCTATTTAAACGTGATAGTGTGCTTATGTCAATGCTACTCACCCAAATCATCCCATCCTTCCTTTCCCCCCAACCCCCAATGTCCACATGTCCATTTTCTATGTCTGCAACGCTATTCCTGCCCTGAAAATAGGTTCATCTGTACCATTTTTCTAGATTTCATATATATATGTTAATATACAATATTTGTTTTTCTCTTTCTGACTTACTTCACTCTGTATGACAGACATCCACATCACTACAAATGATTCAGTTTTGTTCCCTTTTATGACTAATAGTCCACTGTGTATGTGTACCACATCTTTTTTATCCATTCATCTATCAATGGACGTTTAGGTTGCTTCCATGTCCTGGGTATTGTAGCTGGTGCTGCAGTGAACACTGGGGTGTATGTGTCTTTTTGAATTATGGTTTTTCTCAAGCTATATGCCCTGCAGTGGGACTGCTGGCTCATATGGTAATTCTATTTTTAGTTATTTAAGGAACCTCCATATTGGTGAATGTTTTGTTGACTTTAAAAACTAATTTGTATACTGCTGTTGTTGGGTGGAATGTTTTATAGATGCCAATTAGGCCTGGCTGGTTGATGATATTGAGGTCTGTCTTGTTACTGGTGTGCTGTTTAGTGGGCTTATCAACTGGTGAGAGTGAGTTGTTGAAGTCTCTGACTAAAATTAAGTATTTGTTAATTTTTCATTTCAAATCTATTAGTTTTTTTTGTGTGTGTTTTGAAGCTCTGTTGTTTGGTGCAAATTTAGGATTGCTGTGTATTCTTGGTCGATTGATTCTCTCATCATTATATAATATCCCTTTTTGTCCCTAGTAATTTTTTTGTTCTGAAGTCTATTTGATGTTAAAATAGCTGCTGTTTTTTGATTAATGTTTGTATGATACATATATGTTGCTGCTGCTAAGTCGCTTCAGTCGTGTCTGATTCTGTGTGACCCCATAGACGGCAGCCCACCAGGCTCCCCCGTCCCTGGGATTCTCCAGGCAAGAACACTAGAGTGGGTTGTCATTTCCTTCTCCAGTGCATGAAAGTGGAAAGTGATAGTGAAGTCGCTCAGTCGTGTCCGACTCTTAGCAACCCCACAGACTGCAGCCTACCAGGCTCCTCTGTCCATGGGATTTTCCAGGCAAGAGTACTGGAGTGGGGTGCCATTGCCTTCTCCGGATATATATATGATATATATAAATATTTCCATCCCTTTACTTCCAACATACCTGTGCTATTATATTACAAGTGAGTTTCCTCTATAAAGTATGTTGTTGTTTGTTGTTTGTTTTCTTTAGAATACTCTGCCAATCACTACCTTTTCATTGGTGTATTTTGCCAATTTACATTTAAAGTGATTATTGATATTAGGACAAGTCTGCCATTTTACTTTTTTATTTTCTGCCTGTTCTCTTTGTTTCTTAATCCTTTTTATCTTGTCTTGTTTT
This sequence comes from Cervus canadensis, assembly GCF_019320065.1. Classification (NCBI taxonomy): domain Eukaryota; kingdom Metazoa; phylum Chordata; class Mammalia; order Artiodactyla; family Cervidae; genus Cervus; species Cervus canadensis. The sequence continues at coordinate 37,530,218 of NC_057395.1, read as the reverse complement.
GGACTACTTGAACATTTTTTAGAGTTTTATTTTTATGTAGTTATAATGCTTTGGATGTCCCATTTGTATAATTTTCTTATTAATATTACAATATATTTACATAACTTACCTTCTTCTAGTATTGATGATATACCACTTAGAATGAAGCATTGAAGACTTGCTTCCATTTAGCTCCCTTAACTCTCTACATTTTCTAAAATATATCTTAAAATATATAATTATCTTCAGCATTTGCTCTATATACATTAAACACCACATAAGATGGAGATGTGTTACAATATTTGATTTAACATAAAATGTAGTTTAAGAGTATCATGAGGTGAAGAATGGTCTATTGTGTTTACTCTTGAATTTTACGCATTTGGGTGTTCTTTTTTCCCTTATGAAGGTCACGGCCTTCTTCTGTTATCATTTGTTTCTATTCTGAGTGCTCTTCTTCACCATTCTTTAACAGTAGGTCTGCTAGTGACAAGCTTTATTAGCTTCTCTTCATTTGAAAAGGTCCTAATTTCCCCTTCATTTCTAAACTATGGTTTTGCCAGGTGAAGGCATCATAAGGAACAGTTCTGATATTTTAGCACTTTAAAACTATTGTGCCACTTCCTTTGAAATCCATGCTTTCAGATGGTAAATCTATTTTAGTTCACATGGGTGTTCATCTAGAGGTAAGTCATCACTCCTCTCTGAATGTTATTTAAATATTTTGTCTTTGGTTTTCAGAAGTTTAGTTATGATATGTTTGGGTGGCAATTTCTGAGGTTATGCTGTTTGGGTTTGCTCAACTTCTTGGATCTATTGGTTTAAGTCTTTTACCACATTTGGGAAGTTTTCAACCATCGTTTCTTCAAATACCTTTTCAGTTCCACACTCTTTCCTCTTGTTATGGCACTTCCATGAAGCAAATTTCTTAGCTTTTATTTTTGCCTTGTAAGATCTAGAGCTCTAATAATTAATTTTTTTTTTCAGTTTATCTCCTTTTAGAATAAATGCTATGGATCTGTCTTCACTTTCATCAATTCTATCCTGTTTTCTCCACCTACCACTGAGTCTTCCTGGTGAATTTTTTGTTTCAACTTTTGTATTGCTCAGTTCTATAATTTCCATTTGGTTCTTTCTAAACACATTTCTCTACTAAGCTTTTCTATTTTTCAAAAATTTCAAGAAAATTTGTAGTTGTCTGTAGAGTCATTTTTACAAGGGCTACTTTGAAATCCCTGTCAGGTAATCCCATCACCAGATTCATTTCCATGTTGTGTCAGTTGACAGCCTTTTCTCACTCAAGTTGTATTTTTCATGCTTCTTCACATCAGTGATGCTTATGTCCTGGGCTTCTTGAATATTATGTTTGGAAACATTTGATCTTATTTCAGTTTCAAAGAACCAGTTACCCTATTTAGAATTAGGTCCTGGCCTATTTTTGTGAGCTGCAGTTTCAGTGAAAATTTAGTTTTTGGAGCCTGTGCATGTTATTCTGGTTGACTTCATCCTTCTGGCTCTGCTTTGCTTTTACCCAATTCCTGTCAAGCTGCCCAGGGTAAGTAGATAGTTGGTTCTGGAAGCACTGGGCTATGAATGCTGCTACAGCTCATGTAGACTGCCATTGTCTTGGGTAGAGGTTGGGGTGGATCTCCCCAGTAGATCTCTGCTGGACTGCTCCTCTTATGGTTCTTTGGCCTGAGAGAGCAGGCTTTTCTGTTTGTCTATGCCTGGGGGTGATTCAAGGTTGCAGGCCTCTTTGCTGCCCAGTCTTTACGGGTCATGGAAAGACACCAGGAGAGATGCACTCTGATGTTGTTCCTCACGGCTTGAGGTCCCTGGGCAGTGCACCTTTTTATCCCACCTCTCAGAGTTGTTTTATAATTGTCTGATGAATTAGTTCCAGGACATTTAGTTATAGCTACAGGGGAGGAGCAGGGAAAAGTGAATCTATGCCATCTTGTCCCTGAGCTAGACAGAACTTATTGTTTTTTAAATGAAGGGGGAGAAAACTATATTCCCTTTAATAAGAACAGCTTATTTCATTTGTTGAAAAATCAGAAAGTAAAGACAAGCAAAACGGAGAAGATAAAGGTAAAGGTCAATATTCTCAGAGATGCAAATGTTGTTAAAACTTTGATGTATGCCCTTTATGATCCCCTTCTGTGCATTGAAGTTTCTGAAAAATTATCAAGTTTTATACTTACTTTTATGCTCATATTCATTAAATATATTTGTAAGTCAATGTATAATCCTTTATTTATACTAAGCATTTTTCGTTGGCAAAGAAGATCCACAGCTGTTTTACTTGAGTGATAAAAGCTAAGATTGGAGGAATCAAGAAAACTGCCTTTGTAGCTGTTCATAGATTCTGGGGACCAGGCTTCAAGAAAAGTTGGAATAGCAGTTCATCTTCAGTATCTAAGACCAACTCGAAGGACCTCCACCTCTAGCAACTGGGCCATATTCTCCCCTTTGCTGCAGATAGCCATTGTTCCCTGCTACCCTATCTTACAGTTCCTAAGAGAAGGAATCTGTTTGGATCAGTTTTTACATAATTTAATCTGGAGCATGCATACTGGACCATCTGGAGTCAAACCACATGATAGAAAGCTAGCCTCCAAAGTGACTGTCTTATATAAGTTCACCTTGATCTCTCATGGCTCAGCCCCAAGACCAATATATTATGACCTGGGCACAGTGTTCATGACACTATTTTAATATTAAAAAAAGCCACCTGTGGTCAACTTTCCTATAAAGAAGTTGAGGAAAGAAGATACAGAGAAAGATCTTAGGATTGTATATTTCAAAAAACTTGAAACATTTGGATTGGTTTCAACTTTTTTTGCAAGTCATTAACTTTGTTACAAGTTAACTTTGTTACAACTTTGTTACAAGTCACAATCATAAGTTTTATTTTTTCTTCCAGTTTTACTGAGATATGATTGACATAAGCACTGTGTATACAAGTGCATATGTGTGTATAACAAATATATATACATGAATACTAACAAACACGTATTAAAAACCGTGTGTTTATATTGATAACTCTGATTCCACTTATGGCCTATTGCAACAAGTAGCCCTGTGGTTAATCTTTGCTTCATCTTTTATATCCTCAGTGACACAGGCGATTTTCACACTAATGGCCTGTGTCATAATAGCAACAATACAAATCACTATCGCTAAGACATATAGACCCTCAATATATGTAGGTTTCCCTGGTGGCTCAGCTGGTAAAGAATCCGCCTGCAAAGCGGGAGACCTGGGTTGAGAAGATCCCCTGGAGAAGGGAATGGCTACCCACTCCAGTATTCTGGCCTGGAGAATTCCTTGGACTGTATAGTCCATGGGGTCCCAAAGAATCGGACACGACTGAGCGACTTTCATAGACATTCAATGTGTGCATGCGTGCTAAGTCACTTCAGTTGTGTCTGACTCTATGCGACCCTACGGACTGTAACCCACCAGGCTTCTCTGTCTATGGGGATTCTCCAGGCAAGAATATTGGAGTGGGTTGCCATTTCCCCATCCAGGAGATCTTCCCCACCCAGGGATCTAACCCATGTTCCTTATGTCTCCTGCATTGGCAGGTGGGTTCTTTACCTCTAGAGCCACAGCTATCAAAGACATTCATGTATTTTGCTCTATTTTTGTTGAATTCTTATGCCTGACTATCACATTATAGACAATTGAATATATCTTAGCGGAAACAAAGATCAACAAGACAAAGTGATGTATCTAAATGCACATGAGTAGCTTCCAGATCCGGCCACTGCACTGTGCTGCCTTTCTCCTCTGAGAAAAATGTATTCCTAGAAGAGTCAGCCTGTAACACTATCTAAAAATGATTTCTGCTTACATTTTAGGAAGACTTTTAACAAGAAAGGTCAAACAAAAGTGAAGATTTTTTTCTAGTTGACTCGCAGTTAAACAGAGATGAAATTAATCAGAAAATTCCATCCTTAAATATTCTAGTAAATTGAAGATTTCCTAATAATAGTATTTGTTTGGTGTCCACTGTATAGGAGTATATTAGTCACAGCTGCTTGAGTCCCTATGAGGCTGTAGAATCCTCCATTTCCAGCGTCATTAACTCTTCTGGTCATGTATATCCAGGGTTCCACAGGGACCTCACTGTGATAATTTTCTTAACTTACCCCAAGTATCTACTTTGGGGAATCTCTGGTACATTGCTTCAGGCATAGAATCTGAACAAATGAATATGTCAACCTATTAAAATCTGTGTGAGGTAAATATACCCAAATCAAGAGAGAAATAAAATTTTTCTACACATGAGCATGTGTTAATAAGAATCAGATAGTTTAGCCATAATTCAACTCTGAGAGCTGGAGCTATGATTGATGAAATTTTCACTTCTTGGTCAGATGTTTGCTATTCTAGAGTCAATCCCCCAGATTGTGGAAGAAAGTGAGAACCAGTTCCAGGTAGGCACAGACAATAATTAAGAGATCATTTGTCTTGAGATGAACATACACACACTACTATACATAGATGGATAACCATCAAGGACCTACTCCATAACACAGGAGACTATAATCAATACTGTGTAATAACCTATAAGGGGAAAGAATCTGAGAAATAATATGTATGTCATATATATGACAGAATAATTTTGCTGCACACTTGAAATTAATTCAGGTGCAACACTGTTAATCAACCATACTTCAAAAAAAATTGTTTTAAATATAAATAAGAAAAAGAGCATTTGTCAGAAATCGGAGAAGGAGTGGTTGAAGAGAAATGAACATTTTCTAAGCACCTAGGAAGTGCAGGTACTGCAAGTTGTTTTCTCTGTTCCCTAAACAACCCTCCAGCTCAGCTGCTTCCTCATCAGTCCATTGCATGGATGAGGAAACTGAGGTTTCAAGAGGTTTGGCGATTTCTGAAAGTTCTTTCACTAAAAAGTCCTAGGAGGAGGGTCTCTGGAATTTATATCTTTCTTTCCATTATATCTTCACCATTTGGTGAAGATCTCAGGATGAAAATAGATTGGATTCTGGAAATGAAGGATATCTGTTTAAACTCAGAGTATAAATCTACCAGAAGGCTCTCTCCAGTTGAAGTCTATTCAGCCCATCTTTAAAACACATGCAGTTTGGAAATTTGAGTCTTAGTGTCCTGGGAGCACAAAAACCTGGGACTTGTTGGGTTTGTTGCAAGACTTGGGACTAATGTGCCTCTAAATCCCTGAAAGGCACATTAGTGGGTAATTACACCAGATAAAGGCTAATGGGAGAACCACATCTGTTTTGTTGATTTGGCTTCAAGGAGAATTCTGGGTTAGGAGATTTAGTCAAATTGCTTGACCCTCTTTAGCCATCCTTCCCTTACCCCAACCCCAAGCATACCTGCAAGGGGCCCATTGTCTACTGGGAAGATCTCTTGACCTCGTGTGTGCAGAGGAACGGTGCAAGCCGCCACAGACCGATTCCTGTCCCATTTCTGACCCAGTGACCTGGCTGATGATTGTAGACAGACCACACCTTTCCCTGACCCTGGAAAGGCCTAAAATGTGCCTAGCAGGAGGAATTTCCTGAGTAGATTTTTATCTTTGCTGTCTCCCAAGGGACCCAAAGTGTTTTCCAAATGAACTGGCAAAAAAATTCATTTAAAAGAGAGCTTTCTCTGCTTTAATTGCTCCCGAGGTGTCTGTAGTCCAGGTGTTAATGGAGTGAAACATTCCAGGTGGTCAAGCCTTTCCTTTTTTGCGATGTTGATGTAACAAAAGTTTCACTTGGGACATAGAGAACCATTATTAATTTTTTAATGCAAGGAGTAATTGAAAACTTGTTCTTATAGGCTTTTTCTATGTTACAATGAAATTCAATCTCTGTAGAAAAGACAGTGATACTTGTTCACTAAATTCCATTTAATCTTTCTCTTCCTGAGCATGTAGGATGCCTACCTTAATAGCCTCCCTTCCAGTTAGATTAAACTCTGTGCCTGGTTCTCACCAGTGGAGTGTGAACATAAAAGTTGTAATCTATTCCCAAAGCTGATCTTAGAAATCTTACATCTGAACATTTAGCCTACTCTTCCCCTGACACAGGGACCATGGAAATCAAATGCTGAGTTCACCTCATTGAAAAATGGAGGCAGCCTGCATCCCTGTGTACCAGATGGAGGAGGGATGCCCTGAAGAGTCATCTTCCCCATGAGATTTCATGTGAATGACAATCATACCAGTTTGTGTGGTAAGCCACTCATATTTCTGGATCATATTTCATTCTCTTTTGATGCCATGGGTTAGTCAAGCCTATTCTGAATAATAAATTCTCCTTTTCATGTGTCCATACTTCGTGTTTCAACTTGTCTTGTAGAATCTTGGGTTTTATGGAGAGCTAAAAATCATTGGTCTAACCATTCATTTGCTGCTTGACTCTCCTTTACCAGATCTTTCTCAAGGGGATTTCATCTCCTCCTAGACAGTGAAGAATCCACCTGCAATGCAGGAGACCTGGGTTCGGTCCCTGGCTCGGAAAGGTCCCCTGAAGAAGGGAATGGCAACCCACTCCAGTATTCTTGCCTGGAGAATTCCATGGAGAGAGCAGTCTTGTGGGCTACTGTCCATGGGGTCACAAAGAGTTGGACATGCCTGAGCAACTAACACATGCACACACATACATGTAACAGCCAATTAGAGCAGCATTGACTTTTAAATATTCTCTTTACATTGAGCTATATATACATCAAATAGCATCTGCTATGTAGTTAACATATACATGAACCATTAAGCCAGGCTTCTAACCAGCATTTCCCTCACCCCCAACTAACCACAATGCAACCAGCCCACAGAAGAAAACCACAAGTGCTAAGGGATATTATAAATGTTTGAACTGGATTCCTAAATTAATATCACTGTGTTTGGGCTTGTCCTCCTCACCAGTGGCCCCAGCCCTTGTTAGCATTAGTGTCTGCTCTCTACCTCTCTTCATTCTGACTCTGTACTCACCGTTCAGGACTCCAGTGCTTTGGCAATTTTTGTTCTTCCTCTGATGGCAGCACCTTCTGTTGTCTTAGGGGAGGATACTACCTTAGCTCCCAACTCAGTAGAAACTCACCCACCACTGTCCTGGCCTCTCTGTAATGCCCTGGTGAGACTAGTCCAGCCCGGCCCTTGTCAGCTTTCCCAATGACAAGGTGGGACCATTTCAGATTAGAACAAACAATTCATTTTACACAATGTTCAAGAGTGAAGTTTAGTAAAAGATATCTGTCAGACTTGAATGTTAGGTGTTAACAGAGGCCCTTCTGTCCTGAGAAATTCTTCTTGAAGATAATTGTGCAGAATTATATGAAATTTTAGTTACCTTCTCAGAGGTCATCTCAACCAAGAGAACTTCCTTGATAATCTTTTCTGTTTCACCTCTCATCATCCTTTCTCTGCACTATTTTCCTTCGTAGCACTTTCCACTGCTTGTTGTATATTTGTTTGTTTTTCTGCTCCCATCAACAGAAATTAGGCTTCTTGAAAACCATCACTTTATTTGCTCACTGCTGTATCCCCATGCCTAGGATAGTACCCAGCACGTACTTGATGCTCAACAAATATTTGCTGAATATTGAATAAATGGCAGAAGAAAGGCACTTAAAGAGCTGTAAAATTCAGCTAAGGAGTTTTCTGAAAGTGTAGCACACACACATACAAAAGAAAAATCACAGAGAAATGGGGAAAAAAAGGAAAGAATAAGGAAGAGATAAGGAGGATAGTTTTGGAAGTTCCAAACGTATCTAATTCAATTCCAGGAAGAGAAAAGAGGGTAAGTGAGGTGGGGGAGCAATTCTCGAAGTAATTACAGAAGAAAATTTCCCATATCTGAGAAAATGATTCCAACACTGAAAGTGCTCATTGGGTTTCAAGAAGAATAAATGAAAAGATTGACCACAGATTAAACTCCAGAACACTCAGGAGGAGACTAAATCCCTTGAGTATATATAGAAAACACCAGATAACTGCAAAGCAGGAGGAAAAAAGACTGATACCTATGTGGGCATGGGTGACTGTGGTGCAGGAAGACAATGGGAAATGCTTTTGGACTTTTAAGCCTCAAATTGTACAACCATTTTGATTACCATTTAGTGAGGTTACATAAAATGCACAGAAATAGAAATAACTCATCAATAGGCAAATGAGAAAATAAACAATGAAATATGAAATATATGTATTTATATGTACACACTTAATAATGTACTGCTACATAGCAATAAGAAAAAAGCAAAGCAGTAAGGATAAATTTTAAAAAACTAGTGTTGCTTGTTAGTAAGCTCAAAGTGATACTAATATATGACACCATTATATATAACTTTAAAACATATTAATCAACTTTGTTATATTTGCTACTTTTGGATCAATCTACCTATCTTTTCATCCAGACACAGACAGAATATTTGACAACATCCAACACCTTTTCATGATAAAACACTCAACAAACTAAAAACAAAGGAGAATTTCCTCAACTTGACTAAGGGCATCTACACAAAGAAAAATGGCAAAATCACACATGATGGTGAAAAACCGAATGATCTCAAAGTAAGGAATAAGACAAAGATATCTACTTTCACCACCTCTATTGAACATTATGCTAAAGGTTCTAGATAGGGAAATTAGACAAGAAAAAGAAATATTAGGCACCCAGATCAGAAAGGAAGAAGTAAAGCTATCCAAACTATTAGCACTAATAAGTGAGGTCAGCAAGGTAGCAGGAAATAAGATTAAAATACAAAAATCAGTTGTATTTTCTAGACTAACAATTAATGATAAGAAAAAGAAATTAAGAAAACAATTTCATTTACAATAACATCAAGAAGAATAAAATACTCAAGAATGAATGTAATGAAAGAAGTATAAGACTTAAACACTGAAATCTACAAATATTGAAATAAATTAAGAAAAACCTAAAGAAATGGAGACACCCCATATTCATGGATTGGATAACTCAAAATGAGAGCAGTACTGAAGTTGACCTATAGATCCAAAGCAAAATCACAACTACCTTTTTTTTTCCCTTTTGGTCAGTATCTAACCAATTTGATCTAAAATTTGTATGAAAATGCAAGGAGACCAAAATAGCAAAACAATCTTGAAAAAGAAGAACAAAATTGGAGAACTCATGTTTCCCAATTTCAAAGCATACTACAAGTCCATAGGGATATGACAGTGTAATAGTGGTGAAAGGAAAGATAATGGGATAGATTAGTGGAATAGAATTGAGAGTCCAGAAATAAACTCATAGATTTATGGTCAGTTGACTTTAGATGAGGGTGCTAAGACAATTTAGTGGAGGAAAGAATAGTCTTTTCAACAAATGGTTCTGAGACAATTGTACTAAAAATTAATTGTAAGTCTTTATGTATTGAAGAGCATAAATTCAAAATGTATAGATAAAAAGCTGATAGAAAAGCAAAGAGGAATTAAGAAAGCCACAGTTACAGTGGGAGACTTTAACAACCTTTTCCAGAAATTAGCAGTTACTGTAGACAAAAAAATTATGCAAGAAAACAAAGAGGAGCTGACTAGCAAAATAAAAAGGATCGCTTCCAATGTAGATGATTATATGATCTTTATAAACATACATGGAACACGTACAAACGTTCAGTTCAGTTCAGTTCAGTCATTCAGTTGTGTCTGACTCTTTGTGACCCCATGAATCGCAGCATGCCAGGCCTCCCTGTCCATCACCACCTCCCGTTAATTATGTGTTAATCAAATGTGTTCATCAAATCCCAAAAGTTGTGTGTTCTGTTTGCCATTTATAATAGATAGAGTGAAATATAATTGCAAATTAAAAATAGAAAGATACCACAAAAATTGTATAGTTAAAAATGAGACAAACGACTTGTAATTACTCTTGGACAAAGTAGGAAACATGTGAAAATTATAAAATATTTTGATATTAATATTAAGATTACATATCAAAATTTCCGTGATTCAGTCCAAGAAGTTCTAAAAATTCACAACCTTATGCCTTTTTTTTTTTTAAAGATAAGGAGAATGGAAAATGAGTGAACTAAGCTTTTCCAACCAGAAAGTTAGGAAAATTAAAACTAAAAGCAAATAAGAAGTTAATGATTAATAAAGAAAAAAATAAGTGAAATAAAAAATATAATTTTATTATATTTTAGATAGATTTTTTAAAAAAATAAGATGTTTTTTGAAATTACCAAGAATATTGAAAAACACACACATGAAGTAGATGTAAGAATTTTAAAGAGTGAATGCCATGCCATTATGTGAAGATAAAATAATCTACTTAGATATCTAAGAAAATTAAAGGACAGATATTAGAGCTAACACAGAGCATCGTGGCAGAATATGATGTTGGAGTAGGAAATGGCAACCCCCACTGGAGTGGGTTGCTATTTTCTACTCCTAGTATGTACCCTTATGCTGGGAAAGATTGAAGGCCGGAGGAGAAGGGAATGACAGAGGATAAGATGGTTGGATGGCATCACTGACTCAATGGACATGAGTTTGAGCAAGCTCCGGAAGTTGGTGATGGACAGGGAGGCCTGGTGTGCTGCAGTCCATGGGGTTGCAAAGAGTCAGACATGACTGAGCAACTGAACTGAACTGACTGAACAGTGGCTCAGACAGTAAAGAATTTGCCTGCAATGCAGGAGACCTGGGTTTGACCTCTAGGTTGGAAAGATCCCCTGGAGAAGGGAATGGCTACCCACTCCAGTATTCTTGTCTAGAGAATTCCATGGACAGAGGAGTCTTGTGGTCTACAGTTCATGGGCTCACAAAGAGTTGGACTTGACTGAGTGACTAACACTTTCATTTTTTTTTCCACTTTCATATATGTATGTATGTATATATAACTGAATCGCTTTACTGTACAACAGAATTAACACAGCATTGCAAATCAATTATACTTGAGTTAAAAAAAACCCACCATCACTAAGCACTGTTTTTTTTTGAAAGAAACAGCAATTAAAAAAACACTTATACTCATGTCCAGTTATCTCATCCTCCATCTTTCCAGTTTGTAACATAACTGGTTGGGGCCCAGGCATTCTCAGCTTGTTAAGCTGTCCAGGTGACTCAACTGTGCAGCCTGAACTGAGAAACCTGGGATAGGGCAGTGGGTCCAAAACTCTTCCAAATATTGGAAGCACCTGGAAAACTTCAAAAACTCCTGGTGCCTGTGTGCCGCCCTCAGAGAATGGAATTTTGTGGCTCTGGGGCGTGACCCAGGTCCTTGAAAAGCTCCCCAGGTGATTCCACTGTGCAGACAAGCTTGGGAGCCCTGGGTGCAGATATCCATACTGGAGCACATTGTCCAGGCAACTCTGCATGTAGAGACTTGCGGGCCTGTGCTCTGGGAGGAAAGTCCTTGTTCATTAGTGTAAGGAAACTGCCTGCTAGGATTTGAGTTGTATTTTGTGAGCAGCCTTAAAACAATGACTAAATCTTCAAACGTGTTTGATTCACAGGCTGTGGGAGGAGCGGTCAGTACCAGGAAGACAGGGAAGAAGGAGTAATAATGCACAGGCTCTAACCGTTTATGCCAGTATTTTTGGACAGCCTGGCTGTTGGATTGCTAGGAGTTACTGATATGATAGAAAGTTAATTCAGAAAGTATCTGCTTGTAAGACGCTGCTTTTATTCATTTTTGAATTGCATTTTCAATCCGCAGATTGGAAGGTAATGATATTCTGTTCAGTCAGTTCAGTCGCTTAGTAGTGTCCAACTGTTTGCGACCCCATGGATGGCAGCATACCAGGCTTCCCTGTCCATCACCAACCCCTGGAGCTTGCTCAAACTCATATACATTGAGTTGGGGATGCCATCCAACCATTTCATTCTCTGTCGTCCCCTTCTCCTGACTTCAATCTTTCCCAGCATCAGGGTCTTTTCTAATGAGTCAGTTCTTTGCATCAGGTGGCCAAAGTATTAGAGTTTCAGCTTCAGCATCAGTCCTTCCAATGAATATTCAGGACTGATTTCCTTTAGGATGTACTGGTTTGATCTCCTTGCAGTCCAAGGGACTCTCAAGAGTCTTCTCCAATACCAGTTCAAAAGCATCAATTCTTCTGCGCTCAGCTTTCTTTATAGTCCAACTCTCACATCCATACATGACTACTAGAAAAACCATAGCTTTGACTACACGGACCTTTGTCGGCAAAGTAATGTCTCTGCTTTTTAATGTGCTGTCTAGGTTGGTCATAACTTTTCTTCCAAGGAGCATCTTTTAATTTCATGGCTGTAGTCACCATCTGCAGTGATTTTGGAGCCCAAGAAAATAAAGTCTGTCACTGTTTCCATATCTATTTGCCATGGAGTGATGGGACTGGATGCCCTGATCTTAGTTTTTTGAATGTTGAGTTTTAAGCCAGCTTTTTCACTCTCCTCTTTCACTTTAGTTAAGAGGCTCTTTAGTTCCTCTTTGCTTTCTGCCATAAGGGTGGTATCATCTGCATATCTAGATTATTGATATTTCTCCCTGAAGTCTTGATTCTAGCTTGTGCTTCATCCAGCCTGGCATTTCATATGATGTACTCTGCATATAAGTTAAATAAGCAGGATGACAAGATACAGCCTAGACATACCCCTTTCCCAATTTGGAACCAGTCTGTTGTTCCATGTCTGGTTCTAACTGTTGCTTCTTGACCTGCATACAGGTTTCTCAGGAGTAGATGGGGTGGTCTGTTAAGAATTTCCCACAGTTTGTTGTGATCCACAAAGTCAAAGGATTTAGTGTAGTCAGTGAAGCAGAAGTAGATGCTTCTGTATGAAAAGGCAAAAGATATGACACTGAAAAAATGATATTCAGAGGTTACATATATCTGTTTTAGTAAACAGTTGTGTTTTTAGAGGAGAAAAATGAGCCCATTAAAACTGAAGTCCACATCTACTGCTTCTGACTACTCACAGACCCTGTGCACTTCTGGGAAAACACCCCTTTTTCTTTTGAACCTGTTATTTTGCTTGGGGGTTAAAAGTTTACACGTGAGCAGTGTTCCTGGATTTGTGTCAAGAATCTGAGCTCACGTCCCCACCAGACCTCAGCCAGGCTACTCAAAGGCCTTCTCTAGGATCTCCCAAACCAGAACTGGCTTCTCTTAATCATAAAGTGACGTGGCGTGGCCATCTCCTGTGTCACGGGGGGGCCTGCCTGCTGTGGGACAGAATTAGGTCAAGTCAACTGGAGAAGAAGGTGAGCCTGGAAGGGGAGACACCCTAGCTCCCATTCTGAGTTTCCTGCAGACACCTGGTTATCCTCAGCCTTACCTTCAGTTCCGTGGACCGTCCTGTGTGTGTGTGTTAGTCACTCAGGCATGTCCAGCTCTTTGTAACCTCAGGGACTATAGCCTACCAGACTCCTCTGTCCATGGAATTCTTCAGGCAGTAATACTGGGGTGGGTTGCCATTTCCTTCTCTGGGGGTTCTTCCTGACCCAGGAATTGAACCCCGGTTTCCTGCATTGCAGGCAGATTCTTGACCATCTGAGCCACTAGGGAAGCCCTGGGCCATCCTAGTACCATTCCAATGAATCACTTTTTTTTTTTTTTGCTCAAGAGGCTTTGAATAAGGTTTCTGTCACTTGCAAGCCATAGAGTAAAGCCCAGTTCAATATGGTGCCCCTTCCCTCGGTGTCTGGCTCCAGATGTACAGAAGGGGTGCCCATCTCCCCCAGGGAGCCTTGAACTACTGGTGAGTCTTAATTACTAAAGATATGGAGCCAGGTCTTTCAGCATACAGGAAAAAAACTGTTTTTTTCTATCAGTAATGGAGACAGGGCAAGTGGCTGAAAGCAAAGGAGAGACTCCCAGAATGTGAGAAAGGAGAAAAAACTCTTATGTGGGTACCAAGGGAGAAGTAAGCCTGGGTTTCTCATGATGCTTACCAAATGGACCAGAATTATTTAACAAGAGTGACTTGTGCAGCTGGCCACACGCTGGGTTTTGTTGGGCTTTTAAGGCAATAAGCACCAATATTTATGCTACATTTAGCAATTTACAAAGTGTTTTCAGAGATATTATGTCATGTTCCGGACAAGGAAAATTGCTCAGAAAGAGATCAGGCTTTCCCAAGATCCCAAGGGGAAGGAACAAATCCCACCAAGGGACTGGAACCTAAACTCGAAACCAGGATCTTCTAGGTTCAGTCATGTGGCCTTCATCAATACACCGCTGTGTCTGCCCCAAAAGAATAGATAATACCACTGGGGAGACATCGGCAACTCAACCAATGAGGGAGACATTTCCAGGAAAATTGTCTCCAAATGTATAATGAAAGCCGATAAGAAAACAGGAATTTCTGCTACTCTTAAGTGACAAATGTGTGTCAGACAATGAAAGCAGGCCCTGCCTATGATAGGACTTGCCCCGGGAGTAGGTACCTTAACACATCTGTTCACCTGAATTCTGTAAGGTCAGTGGGTGGTTTTACAACAAGAGAGACCACAAAACAAGGAAATCAGGAATCTGTTTTCTAACCCAGTGTCATTACTAGCTGCTTGTCTACACCGCAGGCAAGCCTCTTAACCTTCCCGGGCCTCAGTTTCTTTGTCTGTAAAATGAAAGGGTTGGGCAAGATGATCTCCAGGGCCTCTTCCAGGCCTATAATTCTATGTCATTTACTAGAGTGCTCATGGCAAACACACTACCCCGTGGTTTATAATGCATTGTAATTACCAGGTTCAGAGCACGAGGACTCTGGATTCTAAATCAGTTCAACGTCTAAATCCTGTTCAGTCACGTCAGGCCAGATTGTTTTCATATACGTGAAATTTATAGCACTGCCCTTTCAGAGGAGGAGGTGAGGAAACTTCAGGTAGTCTGTCCAGGTGAAGAAGGCCAGAAAGCCATAAATAATAATGAGAGTAAGAACCAACTAGGATTCCTTCTACTTTTCCAGGCACGCTCACCGTAAATCCATGAGATAGATGAGACCGTGGTTACTTCTTTTTTCTTTTTTTAAGATTATCTTTTGTCAGATGAGAGCAGTGAGGCACAGGCAAGCTTATATGATTGGACCAAGGTCTCCTTATAACCGAGGCAGGACTAAGACCTGGATTTTTGACTCTGATGCTGGTATCCCTTCCAACAATCATGAAGTGTGTGTGTCCTTGGGGAGTCAGGGATCATTACAGTCTCATTAGCAAAATGTTCCTTTCTGATGACTAGGAAAAGGATCTGGCAAGTGTCACTCTCATTGTCAGGGGTTGGAGAGAGAGACATCACGGGAGCTCAGGGGCTACTTTTAAATATTCTTTCTAACTTTTCCAATATTTTCAGAACCCAAAGATACATGTGTCTTAGGGTCTTCATCCCATGAGCTGAAATGAAAAGAGAACTTGGTTGGCTTTAGGTAGACCTATCATTATTGCAAATTGCATCTGGCTAAAATGCAGTGGGGTTTTTTGAATGTCGTCATCCACCCCATCCCTTCATTACAAGGCTTGGTTGCAAGTGCTGCTGACTTTCATCTTTGCACGTTTGTGATTTTGCTTTACATGACTCATCTTAGACTTTATTATCACATTCATGGTAATAAAACGGGTTGACAACACTTTAAATAGTTGGCTTACCATGATACGAGGCAATTAATTTTTATATTGTGTCTTTAATACAAAGCGTGGAGACAAAGCCTTTAAACATTAAACCAAAGAGGTAATGATTTTGGGGAGGGGGCGGTACAAGAATTGGATCCAGACAATATCAGAGGAGTTGAAATGTAGACCTAATGGAAAGAGAGTTCAGGAGGAATGTTGTCAAGCACTGGCATGGGATGCTAAGTAAGGCTGCCCTAGGATTTTTTTCTAGAAGCTTTGAAATGCTGAATGGTCTGGTGGTTTTTATGAAGAGGGAGTCACTGTAACCCAGGTTTATTTCCCCTTCCATTTTTCGGGAAGAAGGATTTTAAAATGACATGACCTAGCTTACAGGGATATTAATAAAAGGGGTCTGTAAAAGAAAAAGAGTGGGAGCTATAAATCATCCCCGGAGGAGGAAGATTTTTAAAAAAAGAGATATTAAAGCCCAAAGCAGAGAGAGCCGTGGCCTTGGTCTCGCTGGGAGCCCGAGCTGGACATGGGGAGCAGGGGTGGAGGACAAAAGAGGCTTGCATGGGTCATTACACCAAACTGGCTGCAAGCATGTTGCTAACCTCAGAGGTTCCAGAAACAGGAAGGGAAGAAGTTAGGGGGTTTAGAGATGGAGGAGATTTCACTCCAGACTCTGGAACCTGCATTAGGAGAGGGTCTGTAATCCAACAGTGGTGTCCTGCTGTGGGCGGCTCAGGACGCACCGAAGCAGAAGCCTCTGTCTTCTGAATTCTCAGTGGTCCCCACCCTTCTGCCTTCCAACTCTCGGTGCTCAGGAATTTTCTCTGATCAAAGGTGATCCCACGAGTTCTATAGTTCATTCCAAGGCATGATCTGAACTCCCTCTAGTTTTCCCCTCTGCTTCAGGACAGCATTTGTTACCTGTCATTTTAATTGTAAACATAAACATGAAAGTTAGTCGCTCAGTCATGTCCAACTGTTTGTGATCCCATGGACTGTAGTCCACCAGGCTCCTCTGTCCATGGAATTTTCCAGGCAAGAATACTGGTGTGGGTTTCTATTTCCTTCTTCTGGGGATCTTCCCGACCCAGAGATGGAACCCAGGTCTCTTGTATTGCAGGCAGATTCTTTACCGTTTGAACCACCAGGGAAACCCTTTAAAGGTAAAGTCAGCGTGTAAGAATGGGTTCTCTGGCCCCGAGATATCAGTGCTCTCATTTCACGGTGGTTAGAGACAGCTTTGCTTTGTCTCTTGTGATCTTCTTGGAGCCCCTTTAATGATGCAACTCAGATGATGAGCCACCCACCCGGCAAGCTGCTCATAGCTGCAATACCTGCCTCCCAGCACCCCCACCCCTACCCAGCCTCAAGCCTGCCCTCTGTCTTTACCTGGCTGTCCTTGATTCTCCTGATGTCGATGTGGCCCCTGCTTTTGACTCTGTCCTTGCCCTCTCTCTCCCTGCCCTGAGATCTTCCTGGCCAGGGCTCTGACTTCCTCTTCTTCCTCCCCATAATGGCAGAAACTTCCAGCCAACCTGTGACAATGTCCCCTCCCTGCCGCCCTGTGGGCAGGACTCCAGTCCATGCCCAGACAGTGGAGGAGTAGGTGTGTTCCAGTCTGTTTCACTGAAGTAGTTTCTTGAGCCTTGGTCCATTTGTGGCCCAGAGTCATGGTTTTCAGGAGATTTCTTTGACACATAGGAGCCTCTCAGTGAAATCTGGTGTGGAAGGCTTCCTTTGTGCTAGAAGGTACTGATCTGCAATACTTAAAGTGGGGGCCGGAGTCTCACCTGCTCCCCCATCTTGCCCATGAGAGACAGCCACCACGGCCATGAGAAGCACACTTGGTGGGGTCTCAGCCTTTTATCACATGGCACACCTTCCTTACCCAACTCCACCCACTCTGTGCATTGGTTGCCCATGCACACTGGTGATTTCTAAACTCCCTTCTCCTGATCTTTTCCTGGACTTCCATTTGCATATTTCCAGAAAGGCTACCCAATCCAGTATTCTGGCCTGGAGAATCCCATGGACTGTATAGTCCATGGGGTTGCAAAGAGTCAGACATGACTGAGCAACTTTCACACACAGTCCCCTGCTAGAATTTACAACATGTATGGAATGACATCTAATTATCCTCCTGGTCATGCCCACCCTCACCCCATTTACCTTTTCTGTTTCTTACTTCCTGTGTATGCTAATAGGGTTTCAAGAAATTGTGGAGTTACTTCCAGAGTCTTTCTGTAATCTCAACTCTGCATACCCTGCCAGCCACCCTTCCTAGTATTGCAGCTCCGAAATCTCTCTTGGATCTGCAGCCTATTCTCTGTCCCAAAATCCTGGGCTGGGCTTTTATCACTTTGCGTAGGGATTATGGCATCGATATGCTGACTTAGTACCTGCTCTGAGCCATTGCCAACTCCGCAGCACAGAGGAAGCCTTCAGAGAAGTAAGGTGTGGATCCCCCATGGAAGAATGAGTTGGGTATTCTAGGACTTCCTTTGGTCAATAATCACCATCTTGCTATATTCTGAGAGTATGTTCTTAGAGCATGAAGCTCATTGGAGAAAGTTTCTCATGGAAACGCCCGTTGCTGTGCTGCACCTAGTCACTTAGTCGTGTCCTACTCTTTGCAACCCCATGGACTGTAGCCCTCCAGGCTCCTCTGTCCATGAAATTCTCCAGGCAAGAATACTAGAGTGGGTTGCCATGCCCTCCTCCAGGAGATCTTCCCACCCCAGGGATAGAGCCCAGGTCTCCTGCATTGCAGGTGGATTCTTTACCATCTGAGCCACCAGGGAAGCCCAAGAATACTAGAGTGGGTAGCCTATCCCTTCTTCTAGGAGGATCTTAGGAATCAAACTGGGATTTCCTGCATTGCAGGTGTATTCTTCACTAGCTGAGCTACCAGGGAAGTCCAGTGTTTGTTTAAGGAAATGCAAATATAGTCCATTCACTGACCTGCCTTCTGTGTCTCCTTTTCAGTGAGAAGGACTTTCTCCTTATGCACAGGCGATGGTTGTCAAACAGCTGATCCTGCGAGCAAGAAATCCCACGGACGTCCCACCATCAGTGCCTGTCTTCCTGAGTTTCTCACTGTGCTTTGCGATTCACCGACCATAAGAGAAAACTAACATAAGAAGTGGTTGTTCTGCCTCCTGTAGGAAGGGTTCTTATTATAATGGAAAAGTTATTTTCACTTTTGTGGTTTCTTAATGGTTCTCTAATTGGATAACCCCCTGCTAACCCCTGGTGATGGCAGTTTCTATAGTGACATCTTTGTTCCACTCCTTGCACACTGAGGCCAGAGACAAGTAATTCAAGCCAAGGCAGAGCATGAGATAATAGGGCTCCAGAATTCTCTGGTACTGAAAAGGCAGTGAGCCCTGATGTTCACTGGAGTTCTTGCCCATTAAAGCTTTCTCTCACCTGCACAGAACAAACGAGGTGTGTGTTACAGCCCTGCTCAGTCTGGCCTAGAAGTGGGCTGACTTGATCTGTTGGACTTCAAGGCCTTGAGCTTGAATGGCTGTGGAATTCATTCACATTTTACCTATACTTCGATAATAACTTAAGATAAGCACACAAGTTTTCATGTTTTTCATTTTGAAAAAATTGAAACTATGGGAAAATATGAAGGATAATATAACAAAACCTTTGTGTCTACCATTTAGAAATCTTAACTTTTCAAAATTTGTCTTATTTGCTTGCAATGATTTTTTAAGGAAGCAATGCATTCACAATAAGATTAAAATACTCTTTAAACTTCAATCCTTGGCCCATGTCCATTCCTAGCCCCTCCCCAAAGGGCCACCCTCTTCATAAGATGTTGTGTATCCATGCCACACATTCACTTCTTTTATTTCCTTCTACCAGTAAGAAATTTATGTATTGTACTCTTTCAGTGACAATACCGTTTTAATGTGCCTATATGTATGGGCTTCCCAGGTGGCGCTAGTGGTAAAGAACCCACCTGCCAATGCGGGGGATGTAAGAGACGTGGGTTTGATTCCTGGATTGGGAAGATCCCCTGGAGGAGGGCATGGCAGCTCATTCCAGTGTTCTTGCCTGAAGAATCCCGTGGACAGAGGAGCCTGGTGGGCTACAGTCCATAGGGTTGCAAAGAGTCAGACATGGCTTAGCACAGCACAGCACATAATACATGTATACATAACTATATGTATATTTTCTCCCCAAACCTAAAGCTTATCAATGTCTAAATCCTCCCTAACAGGGCAGTGCTACTTTCAGACTTTCTCTTTCTCTCAATACTATGTTATCACCCACATCTTAGTTCAAGTTTATTTTAATCATATCAGCATTTCTCTCCTTTCTTCTTTTTCTTTCTTTTTTTCCCTTCTGTTTTTCTGTAACTTCTCTCGTATTTATTTATCAAAAGGTATTTAATTAGATTGCCTCATGATTATCCTTTGCAATGTATTCCTTCATTATGGATTTAGTTTTCTTGTGAAGTTATATGCTTTACTGTTTTTTTTCAGAAAACATTTGAGAGAGAGTATTTTTTATGTTCTTATGTCTATAAAAATGCTTTCATATTGTCCTCGTTCTTAAAGGATAGTTAGAGTGGGCAACGAATTTCAAGTTAATAGTAATTTTTTTAATTTGCTCTTTTTTTTATTGGGGTATAGTTGCTTTACAATGAGTAATTTTACTTCAGTTCTTTTATGATATTATTAATGTCTTACTAATAAAAGCCTCTGGATTTTTTATTGCTCACAAGAAGTCTGCTATTGGTAGTTCTTTTGTGAGCAAATGTTTTTTATCTCATAGCTTCTAGTGTTTTCTCTTTCTGCTCAAATTTCTATAGTTTTAATATGTGTAGATAGTTATCTTAAGTTTATTAACTCCTAGTGTGTATTTTTATTCTGACTCGCATCTTTCTTTTTCCCAGAAATTTCTCAGTTTTAAAATTTGTATATTTTCTCTCCCTTATTCTTTTGATACTTTCTTTTCTTTTTGGAAAACTATTAAGTAAATTCTCATCCTATTCTCCATGTGTTTTACATAGTTTTTTCATCATTCCATTCCTTTATCTCCCTGACCTGTGTTCTGGGACATTTTCTCAGTTCTGAATTCTAATTCACTGAATTTTATTTTAGATGTGTTCATGAATTAATGCATCTGTATTTTTCCTACAAAGCAATGATTATCTCTTGCTTTTTTTTGCTTTTGAGTACAAGTGTTTCTTTTTTCTCTTTTTTGTAATAATTTATTATTTTTCTAAAACATCAATACCTTTGGTAGAGGAGGCATTTCTATACATTAGGAACAGAAGGGAGGGAGTTTAGTATATACTTGATCCACAATCTTGTGGATACTTTTTTGGATTATAGTAAATTTTATCCTTTCCCAAATTAGTGCATCTAATATTGTTACAATGATCATACTTTCCAAACTAAATATCAGGTTTCATGATCTGAAAAGGGGATTGTTTTATAAGTTGTCAATTTATTTAAATGAAAACTCTGACAAAGTATACAAACAAATTACACTTAACCATTTGTTGAAATAATAAAGTTATAGGAACTGTAATAATCACACCAAAATCCAGACAGAAAAAGACACTATGAGTAAACATTTTTGAATCTATGTCTATGACTCAGGCAGCTACAAGACTTAGGAGATTCTTTCTTGTTCTGTTAAGTCTAGAGATGTAGGAAGTACAGATGAAATGAATATGTACTAAGTGGACATATTTTATAGGATTTCTTTAAAGATCTCAAAGTAAACTGTTTTCTTATGATTTGCTTCTTTCTGATCAAAGTAAGGTCTCGCAAAACATCTCAGTTATTTGAAATTCTTCTGCTGTCTGATGGCAATTATAATGGCAGGTTTTGTTTGTATCTGAGAACTGATCACATTTACAAACATAGGACTCATGTATGTGAAATTCATTAAAAGAAAGTTTATAAAACATTTTGTCATCATCTCAAAATCCTTTTTATATTGTTATCAAGGCTGGAAGTCAGTAATATAAATAGTTAACCAAAAGAGAAGTAAACCTTATTTTTTTTTTTAAGTGGGGAGAGGGATCAGGTTTTCTTCGTACTTTCAGTACTTATGTTTGAAAAGTTTTGGTTATGAAGACAGGGCATTATATTACACTTAAGAGCAAATATCATCTATAAATCTTCCTATGTCTTCTTGGTTATTAATTAATGTGCTAATGATGCCAAGAAGTTTCTTAGCTAGAACTTGTGATTTAAAGTAGCTCTTCTGAAAAAAAAAAAAAAAAAATCCTTGGCCAGATTCCCTTTATAGACCTAAAGACTTTAATACTTACTATACAATGCATGATTTGTCCTCATTTTTGGAAAGCTAATGAAATTAGTAATATGTGACTCATGTCAGTTATGCAGAAGGAAATCACAACACAATCTAAGTGTACCTTTTCAAAAATTACAAACCAACAGTACATGTAATGTTCTTAAAGTTCTTGGGAAAACAAGGTTTTTCAAAATTAAAATTATTTATTGCTTAGCATTGTTATAAATGAGGCACCAGTCTGTCAAACTTGCTTCAAATGATATGTTGGAGTTATAATAGGCAAACTTTAACCCTGTGTATCCTAGAAGAGTCACGGGAGGGCTCATAACACTGACACCCCCCCCCCCCCCCCCCCCCCCCCCCCCCCCCCCCCCCCCCCCCCCCCCCAGCCCCACCATATGCTGCTGCTTGCAGCTGCTTAGTCACTCAGTTGCAGTGACTCTCTGGGGTCCCAAGGACTGTAAGCCCACCAGGCTTCTCTGTCCATGGAATTTTCCAGGCACGAATACTGGAGTGAGCTGCCGTTTCCTCCTCCAGGGCATCTTCCTGACCCAGGAATTGAACCCGTGTCTCTTTCATCTCCTGCATCGGCAGGCGGATTCTTTACCACTGCACCATCGCGCGCGTGTGCTAAGTCGCTCAGTCACTTTGTGGCCCTCTGGACTGTATCTCGCCAGGCTCCTCTGTCCAAGGGATTCTCCAGGCAAGAATCCTGGAGTGGGTTGCCTTGCCCTCCTCCAGAGTATCTTCCCAACCCAGGGACTGAACCCAGCGTCTAACTCTCCTGCATTGGCAGGCGGGTTCTTTATCACTAGCGCCACCTGGTAACCACCACCTGGGAAGCCCCAAAGTAATGAGCTGGTTTCAGGTAAAACTCTCTATCGGTCTCCTTGTAAAAAGATGAGTTTGAGCTAGAGGTCGGCTTAGCCACTTGAAAAAAGAAAACTCACGAGCAGAGGGTGACATCAGTGTGGGGAAGGTCTAAATCTTTCTCCTTACAAACTTTCAAGGTAGAGAATTAATGGGCTGTTGAACAGTCACTTCAAAAGAATTAAAATTTGACCTAGAGAAGAAAGAAGGAGTCTTTGCTGACACTTACAGTCACCTACATCGCTAGTCGCTGGGATTTAACACTAATACACATTGGTCAATAACAGGAGTGGTTAGACCTCTGCTGACCTCTCACAGAGCTCTCCTCTCACAGAGCTTCTACACTGTGAAAAATCTACTTGGATGCTCTTTTGTTTCCAGATTCCCACCCTGGAATATTTAGGATAAACATCCAGGAATATACCATTTCTTCTGGTATGTTGGTACTTTCCTCTTTTTATCTTAACTATAAAAGTTTGTTAAATGAAAGTAAGCTAAACATTTCTAAACCTTGGAGAAAAATAGTGCCTTGAAATATATGGAGTAATAATCATTTAAGACTATTTAGTGTTTTCTGTACATAACTCTACATACCTTTGCAAAATTTTTTTGAACTTGAAATGAAGGAGTTTCAATTCCTTTGCCCTCATGGAAAGAAGTAGAAGTTTCCAGAAAAAAAACAATTTCTAAAAGGGATACTAGCAGTCAGAGAAGGAGCTATATACTGAAATTGAGTTTCAAACCCTCTGGTGATGATGCTATTTCCAGTATAGGAAAACAGAAGAAATTTAAGAGTGTTTGGTGTGAAAAGTAGGCACACAGAAGATTAAAATTTCTTGGAGGAAAAAAGTTACAAAAATTGACTACAGTTGCAGCATGCAGCTTGACAATTATGTGCATACCAAAAGCTCCTGACCTGAGGTTTATAGTATTTTTCATCTAAATGGAATTTCCCTCACTTCACTGTAAAACCAGATTTGAACTTCCTAGATGCATATTTTTAATGTTTTCGAAAACACCGGGGTCGGTGCAAACTGATAGCTTTGTGCTGCTGGTCCGGGACACAGCTGAATAACCAAGGTACTGCTTCTTCCCGCTTGTTAACCCCTCTCCGGGGTCTGGGCGGGGTTGCCTCGGAGAAGGGGGCATGAGAGACCAGCAGCCGTAGGGTTTGACCCAACACCCTTCCCCCTCCAGGGCCTCTGGACCCCCACCTCCCGCAGCATAATACCTTCATTTACTAAATATGCGCCTGGAAAGTTTCCCCACGAGCCACATTCACTCCTGTCCACGTTTTATAGTGGTGGGTGTAGGGATGCAGAGGAATTCACCAGAGACCCACCTGAATGAGGACTTTGAAAAACATCCCCAGACCTCCATCTCATTTTTAAGCATAGATTTCGGGAATGAGGGTGAAGCATTAGGAAATCAACGGGATTAACCAAATTCACTGCTCTCTTATTCCTTGTTTTTATTACACTTAAGGGTGTTTTGTCTCATTAAGAACCTGGCTGAGCCACCTACCCCAACAGTCCCATGTTCCCGACAGGAGTAATGTGTTCTATTTAAATTTTTGGCTCATTTGTTTAAAATGCTTTTTCAGCAGCACAAGAAGGGGCATCAAATCACCTCCCCCAGGAACGAGGGACTTGGCTTGGGGAGAAACTGTGCTGAGAGTACCTTTGTTTGCAGTGCGCGAGAGTCCATAGATCCTGCTCTGTACTGATCATTGCACTGACGTGCACAGCCCTGCCCTGTGTGTATCAGTATTGCCTTCTTTTTCCATCTCCTTCTACTGCTTAGCCTGTAGCAGCCAGCCAAGGACCACAACCACAAACAAAGCAGCCTAACCCTGAAACGTAGAACTCCCTCTCAGACAACATGTAAGACAGGTGAAGAGGGTGGGAGAGGAAGCAGGACACGGGACCCTGAATTTAAGAGGTCGTGTTTTACACATTGCATTGCATGGCTCAGTTCAGCCAGCTTTGGGCTCCTTTGTTCCTGAGAAGGGGATTTATGCTTATTTCTCTGACTAGGTTATGTGTATGCGTGCCAAGTCACTCAGTCGTGTCTGACTCTGTGTGACCCTATGGACTGTAGCCTGCCAGGCTCCTCTGTCCATGAATGTCTCCATGAGCAAGAATACTGGAGTGGGTTGCCATGCTCTCCTCCAGGGGATCTTCCCCCTCAAGGAATTGAACCCATGTCTCTTATGTCTCCTGCACTGGCAAGCAGGTTCTTTACCACTAGCACCAACTTGGGAAGCCACTGACTAGGTTAACTATCTATAAATACAATGACATAATTCAGAAACTCTGCTATTTCGAAGACCTCAGTATATATGGGGAAGAAAGGAAGCAATGAGGAAACCACAACCCAAAGCCTTACCGTTTCTTCTAAGAAAGCTGTAAACAGTGTCTTGCAGGAGCCAGAGGCCAGAACTCCAGACTAGGAAGGAGTCCCCCTTGTCCGAGGGGAAGCTGCTGGGGGCCTTCCAGCACCAGCTCCTGCCACTGCTGTTGCTGCTTCTTTTGAAAAGAATGTAATTAATTAATTAATTTTTGGCTGTGCTGGATCTTCATTGCTTTGTGTGGGCCTTCTCTAGCTGTGATGAGTAGGGGTTACTCTCTAGTTGTGGTACATGGGCTTTTTGTGGCGGTGGCTTCTCTTGTTGGGGAGCATTGGCTCTAGGCACACGGGGCTTAGTAGCTGTGGCGCGCTGGCTTAGTTGCTCAGTGGCATGCGGGATCTTCCCGGCCCAGGGATTGAACCCGTGTCCCCTGCATTGGCAGGCAGATGCTTAACCCCTGGGCCATCAGGGAAGTCCCTGTTGCTGCTTCTGTATCTAAGACACCTGCGGTAGTTTCCTAGGACTGCTATAAACAACTACACATGATGGTTTAACAGAGCCACAGATGTATTCTCTCAGAACTCTGGAGGCCAGAAGTCCAAGATCAGTTTGTTAGTCATTCAGTCGTGTCCAACTCTTTGTGACCCTATGGACTGTAGCCTGCTAGGCTCCTCCATCCATGGGATTCTCCAGGCAAGAATACTGGAGAGGGTTGCCATTTCCTTCTCCTGGGGATCTTCCTGGCCCAGGGATTGAACCCTGGTCTGCCGCATTGCAGGCAGACTCTTTACCATCCAAGCCACCAGGGAAGTCCCTAAGATCAGTTTAAATCAACCCAAATCAAAGTTCTGGCAGGGCTGTACTCCCTCCAGAAGGTCTTGGGAGAGTCTGTATCTGTCGCCTCCAACTTCTGGTTCTGCTGGCATTTCTCGACTTGCAGTCACATCACTGCAACCTCTGTCTTTGTAGTCACATACCTTCTCCTCTTCCATCTGAAGCCTCCCTAGGGCCCCTCTTATAACACTTGTGCTCATACTTAGGGCCCACCCAGATAATCCAGAATAAACTCTCCATTTTAAGATGTTTAACTTGATCATGTCAGCCTTGTCTTCTCTAACTAACAGTCACAGGGGTCAGGAGGTGGACTCTGGGTGGCCATTATTCAGATGGGTGACCATCAGACCCATTGTTTCTCTGGCCCTCGGGTTTCAGGGAAGCTGACATATTCATCATTTTTCTGGAGAAAAGTTTAATTGAAAGTAGTGACAAACCTAGTTCAGTCATCATAGTACTCACCCCGATTGAAGCTTACATTTTGTAATAATCTATAGGAGGATCGCTAAGACCAGGATTTGATAGGGACAGAGTGTGTTAATTACACTTAGTTAAAGTCTCCATCTAATCTCCTGGGCCTGCAGCATTACACGGTGCACTTCAAAGGATTCAGAGTTACAAGATGTTTCTTACTATCTGGAACTTAGGCCACTCATGGGATGAATTTGTGTCCATGAGACAGAATCTCATGGGGACAGGTAAATGACAAGTGGAAACAACAAGATGTGGTTTGGGGGGCAGGTAAGGGACAGGTAAGTGACAAGGGGAAACAACAAGAGGTGGTATTGGTGCATCTTTCAGGAAAGTTCATGACCATTTCTCCCTCCCAAGACTGACTTAGAGGCTCCCCACCACATTCTTGAGTGTCTAGCTTTGCATTTCCATCTTTGTCCTTCTCCCATCCTTTCTAATGGTCTGTTTACCTGACTGTCTCCCTAAGTGGACTGAGACAAGGGTTTGTTCACCTGGAGATCCCCAGCAAGTAGCATGGCATCTGGCATACAGCAGAAGCTCAATAAACATGTTGGCTTCAAAGAATGAGTGGAGGGCAGTAAGTAGAACATTCTGGGCAGAAGGTTTGGTGCAAGAAGGTGCTCAGGGGTGGGGACAGGGCAACTTCATGCAAGTCTGTGAAGATCACCGGGAGGAAGGGGGGTGCCATGTGACTGAGAGAGAGTGAGAGTGAGGGTGGTTGGGTGGAAAGGAAGTGAGGAGACAGACGCTGCTCTGTTTTCGGTTCCTAGGGCCATTTTCAGCAGGAGTGGAGCCAGGGGGAGGGGTGAGGGGGATGTTCCTGGAGGAGCACACCCTGCTGATGAGATAGGCAGGGGGGCAGAAGGGTTGAGAGTCTGGGCCTCTCAGCTCAAGTCCTCAATCTGCCAGCTGTGTGAACTTGGGTGCATCACAGAGACCCTCTAAGCCAGGGTTTTCTTGACAGTAAAGGATAACACCAATGACCATGACCCACAGATAAAGAATGCAGGTCATGGGAAGACACAGCAGAGTGCCTGGGATGCAGGCAGGGCCATGTAACCAGGAGGCTGAATCTTGTCCAGAAGGGTCCTCACTAAGATCCTGTTCACACCATGTGGTCAGCAGTTCTGACTGGCGCTGCCATCTAAGACTTCTCTGGGTGCCTAGGGACTTGTGGGACTGTCAGTTTCCAGAGAAGCCTTGAGGAGAAATCCAGGGGCAAATCTTGACATCTCTCATACTTCTGTGTGGGCATTCACAGCAATCAGCCGTGTCTGAGGTCCAAGTATTAGCCCTGGGTCCACAGTCGACCTCCAGCTTGCAAAGCACTTGCCTTCTTGCAGGCTTGGGAGACTGAGTGCAGAGGCGCTGGGAGCTCTGAAGCACCCTCGCTCAAGGTGAAGGTGAAGGTGAAGTTGCTCAGTCACGTCCAACTCTTTGTGACTCCATGGACTGTAGCCTACCAGGCTCCTCCGTCTATGGGATTTTCCAGGCAAGAATACTGGAGTGGGTTGCCATTTCCTTTTCCAGGAGATCTTCCCAACCCAGGAATTGAACCCTGGTCTCCCTCATTGTAGGCAGATGCTTTACCGTCTGAGCCACCAGGAATGAGACAAACATTAGTGCCACATCTGA
The DNA here is from genome assembly GCF_019320065.1 of Cervus canadensis. Lineage (NCBI taxonomy): Eukaryota > Metazoa > Chordata > Mammalia > Artiodactyla > Cervidae > Cervus > Cervus canadensis. The sequence continues at coordinate 37,502,255 of NC_057395.1, read as the reverse complement.
TTTTCAAGCTAGATGAGATCTTTGGACCTACCTTTCAAAGAGATTAAACGAGGAATCAAAGCTAGTGGGCCCCTTTCCAGTGTCAACTGGAATCAATTAGAAATATCAACACAGAAGCCCCTCCCCGCTGTTTCTTTCAGTGTCTGTCACACATGCTCAAGAACAGAACTTGAATACAAATTTTGGAGAAATGCCGGATGTTTAAAAGGTCTTCATCTTCATGGTGACGGGTCCTCTGTGGGTTTCCTCCTCCCCTGGAGGGTGAAAGGTCAGAAGGAGCCAGTGCATTTCCAATGACTTGATGGACTGGGTAAAACCCATTTACCAGCTGGAATATTTTTGACTAGATGAGGTCCTCACCAGAGTTCTAATTAAAAATCAATGTGATATATAATTAAATTCTAGTGATCACATATGCACCAGCCCGTCTCTGTAGCTTTTAGCCCAAGGCAGAGGAAAAGCTCTGTTATTGATCAAGCCAGGAGCCCTCCGAGGTTGTCAATACACGATGTCTCCACTGAGGGAGGGCCCCGTGGCTTCTTGGAGCCTGAAGGACACGCCACTGACTCCAGTACAGAGACCCGACCGTCCTGCCCAGATCGTTTAAATGCTTTGTGTGGAGGGTGGGCCCAGCCGGCAGACTCCACCCCGCCCTCCTGCTCTCCGGGCAGTGAGCGTCTCAGGGGAGGCTCTAGAAAGAGGCTCTGAGAGTGTCCAGGCTCACGCTACCTTTGAGGCTTCCATCCCCCTGGTCTCCCCCATGGGAAAGCTGCCTTTCGACAAGGTCTGTCAGGGACACAGCGGCAGTGAAGTCTGGAGACTGAGGATCCCCTCGGCCCCAGCCTTCTCTGAAGGCCCTGGTGGCCTGCGTTGAACCTGGTGCTCCGATCCACCCCACCCTTTATGTGGAAAAGTATTACTGTTGTTTGTTTCTTTAGATGCAAAGACATCGGTGTTGCTTGGCAGGCACTCAGGGCCACCTGTCACAGCAAAAGCTCCCATGTGTAAAGCCTCTCGTCCTTCTCAGAAGACCTCCATATTGTCTTTGTGTCCCCCACCCCAACTGGTCCCATCACAATATGGCCGTGTGAGGCCTAGAAAGGCTGTTTCCATGCCCATTTTGCACAGGGGACGTCCTCCTTCAAGGATCTCACCAGGCCCATCCAACTTGATGGACTTTGAAAGTGAAGGTCAGGGTCCCCCCTCCCCGCCCCGGCAAACACCATCCACCCCAACTGCTCCTGCCCTGTGCCCACTCCCCCCAAGGGCTGCCAGCTCTCCAGAAGTTTCCCTCTGTCTCTCTTGTTTTAAGCTGAATTTAGTCAGTCTATGTATATATATATATTTTTAAAATTAATTAACTTTTGACTTCTTTGCTGCTTAGGGGCTTTCCCTAGTTGTGGTGAGTGGGGGCTATTCTCTAGTCGTGCTACATGGGCTTCCCATTGCTGTGGCTTCCCTTGTGGAGCACGCACTCCGGGGCCCTTGGGCTCAGTAATTGCAGCACAGAGGCTTAATTACCCAGAGGCATGGAGAATCTTCCCGGACTAGGGATCAAGGCCGAATCCTCTGCATTGGCAAATGGATTCTTAACCACTGGACCACCAGGGAATATCCAGTCTGTATGTTTTTTTATTAATGATTCTTCCCCTTTATTCTCTTTAGATTTTTATTACATAAATATTAATATATTTTTGTTTTAAGATATGGGTGAGAATGTAGAGCAAAACACCAAAGAGCCCATCCATGGCTTGGAGCCCGTTTATCCACACTGCCCCTCCCCCAAGTGCCTCCCCCCTTCCCTGTTCCTCCTCCTTCTTTTTTACTCTCCTTCTCTCTCCCCATGTCTCTCTCTCCCTCTCTCTCTCTCCCTGTGTATTTAAATAAAATAGCACATTGATACTATTTTGCCCACAGAAAAGAGGAGTTTTAGAAGCCCGGCTTGGTGGCAAGCAGGAGTTTTGTCAAGTCCTTTGGTTTACATGAAGGAAATTCACTGACGGCCTTTGATCTCAGATTCTCACACAGTGTGGAGCTGGGGCTGCGGCTGGGAAGAAAGCGAGTGTGACACAGATGAACAACTCTCGTCTTCATCAAAAGAGAAGTGTGAGGTTCACCAGTCCAGGCTTCTTTAAAAAAAAAAAAATTGTCTGGGCCAGGTCTCAGTTGCGATATATGAGATGTTCTTTGCAGCATGCAGGATCTTTAGTTGTGACATGCAGGGTCTAGTTCCATGACCAGGGATCAAACCTGGGCCTCCTGCATTGGGAGCACAGAATCTTAGCCATTGGACCACCAAGGAAGTTCACCAGCCCAGGCTTCCTGCAGACGGGGGAGCAAGACCAAGAGAGCCCCCGAGTCACCACTGATTTCTCTTTCTCTCCCATTCCATATGTAGTCCCCCAACAGACCTTAGGTCTGTCATCAAAATATATCCAAAATCTGACCTTGACCATCTGCTCAGCCAACACCCTGGTCCCAAGCTATAAGCATCTCTCTCCTGGGTTATTGCAACAGGCTTGGTGTAAATTACAAGAGCCCATTACATTTCCAGGAACTTTGCAAGGTTTTCTTAAAGTACAACCATGATTCAAAATTTAATAATGTGCATTGGTGGATGAATGGAAAAAGAAAATATACCAATGTCTATATCCATATGCACAATGGAATATTATTCAACCATAAAAAGGAAATCCTGTCATTTGTAACAACACAGAGGGCATTATGCTAAGTGGAATAAATCAGACAGAGATGACAAATGCTGTATGATCTTACTTATACGTGATCTTACTTATAACTTTGAACTCACAGAAACAGACAGTAGATTGGTAGTTGCCAGAGGCTGGGGAGTGTCAAAGGGTACAAGCTTCCAGTTACAAGGGGAACACGTTTTGAGGTCAGACATACAGCACGGTGACGATAGTTGACTGTGTTGTATTGTATGTGCTATCTGCTGCGCTCAGTCACTTCGGTCGCGTCCAGCTCTTTGCGACCCTATGGGCTGTAGCCCACCCAGTTCCTCCCTCCATGAATTCTCCAGGCAAGAATACTGGAGTGGGTTGCCATGCCCTTCTCCACTCTACCTGAAAGTTGCTAAGAGAGTAGATCTTAAAGGTTCTCACCATAATGTGAGATGAAAGGTGTGTTAACTAACTTTATTGTGGGAGTCACTTCGCAGTTACATACAGGTATCAATCTATCACATCGTCCATCTTAAATGTACACTATGTTCTATGACAGTAAAGCTGGAAAAATTAAATAATGTAAAATTCCTATTAAACTATAGAAACCAAAATAATACATATCTGAAAGTCATCACTTCCTGCCTTTGCTCCTTTTCTCTATTATCTATGCTTTTGAGGTTGCTGTTATCTGCAGTGATTGTCCAGTGGAAACACCATATAATGATGACCATTCAGCATTCCTCCCCAGCTTTGCTCCCAGTTGTACGAGTAGCTTGAAACCAGCTATGAGGGGAGTATAGACACCATAGAGACTGGCAAATTCTACGAATCAGTGGAGGTCAACACTTTATGAACACTTGCTGTCATGTTTCCCTCTGAAGGAACCAAAGTCCTCATCTTCTGATGAAAGAGCTCATCAGACCAGAAGTCACTGCACAATTTCCAACATCTCCCTCTTTCTCTAACTTGACTCCGTTTATCCTGGTTCAACACCACTGTTAGATGCCCAGCTACTCTCCTCCATTTTCAAAGTCTTCCTTCCACAGATTGGTACAGTCTTAACCCTAACCAGTCCTATGTCTTTGATGGCGCTCTGTAAGTTCTTGGGGTGGAACCAGTACACATTAGATGCTCAATAGTGATATAACAATTGATTCAGGACTAGGAACCTGCTCAGGAGAGGAAAGTGTTGCCAATGGTAGTGGAAATAGTTGTTACATAACATTATCATCAGACTTATTTTATTATCTGATGGAGCTAATATTTCCATATTCTTTGTCCTCCGTTTCACACATTCCCATCACAACCTACAAGGTGAGGAGTAGCAGCTTCACTATATGGACGAGGAAGTTGGGAAACTTGCCCAGACTCAGACAGCTGATAGGAGGCAGAGCAGAGACTTAAGTCTGTCCTCTTTCCAAAGGGAGGACCTTCAGCAGAGATTATTGGAGGGAAATGTCTGAGGTCTCCGTGGAGAGTTGACTTTTCTTGGGAACTGACACTACTGGAGACTGTTCGCTGTGGTCCCACCGTGGAGTATCCTTGTTCTCCAGATAAAGAGACAGTGACAGGAGGTATAATGGCAAGGTTCCCTCCCCCCCAAGGCTTTCTATTCTCCAGACCTTTGTAATGAGGGGTCAGTGCTGTTCTGTTGGGTCAGCCCTTTGGAAGTGATATGTCTTGGCTTCTCGGTTGGAGGGGGAGTTTCAAGTTGGGGGCAAGTGGTGCCAAGGTAATCACAGTCTTTCACACCATGGGAGGCTGTGATGACATGCCCCCCAGCTGGAATGGGGACTCCTGGGGACTTGAGGTGTATTAACTAAAACGTAGGCTCAGATGACCCTCGTCTCCAGGTCCCATGTGAGTTATGCCAAGGCACTTGTGCTGGCCTCAAAATCAAGTCAACCGGATCCACGTCAGCTCATCTGATAGATCTGAAACATGTATGAGGAATGTAGCTAAGGTCCCAGCTGTTGAGATTACACGGCTTACCTTTGTCCCTTGGCTTCGGCTCTGTACTTTTATTGTCCTGAGGCCAGTGGTCTTGCTTCCCTCAGCATCAGTTTCTTCTATTTCCCCATGGGGATAAAGCTGGGAGTCCGTGAGATACAGTGTGTAAGGACCCAGCTCTGGGGCTTGGGTCGTGGGCAGAGACGTCATGTACAGGTTTTCTTCCACGATCACAGGTCAGGCCCCTCACCAAGGCTCTGCTGGCTCCTCCTGGTGCCATTCTTCCTGCTAGATTCAGACTGGGCTTCTTGCAGTGGCTGGGGAGTATGCTCCAAAGCCTTCCATTGGCCCCTGCAGGTCTGGAGCCCGTGTGTGTGTGTGTGTGTGTGTGTGTGTGTGTGTGTGCATGCACATGTGTGATACAGGGTGTGCCCGGCTCTTAAAGCGCTTTGATGAACATGCCTTTGTGCTAAAAGCTCTATAAATACAAGGAGCAGACCTGGGCGTGGTGCTTCCAGAACACTCCCAACTTGAGCCGTCATCAAAGGCTCAGGTCAGAGAGAAGTTGGAAATGGAGGCCGTTTGCCAGTCAGCGATCCCCCAAAGCAGAGGTGGCTTTTCTTTCTCAGTGTCCACATCTTGACTCACTTGACTTAAAGCCACGAGGTCCCTCTTGCCTTTCTTGTGTCTCCAGAACTGCGCAAATTTGATTTCAAGCATCTTTTAGAAGAACTGCCAGTTCCATATCCTGTGTCTCTGCCCACTTCTACCCCACCCAATCCACCTGCCACCCAGCACCACCCGACAGCACCCCCTGGTGGTCAGCAGGGAGCTCCTCTGACCCCTGGCTTCTACTGCCTGGGTCTTTTAGAAGGAACACACTCATTCATTCGTTCATTCAATTTCTATTTATTGGTTAGCTGCTCTGCATCCCAAGTAGACACTGGAGACACCAATATGAGAGGTTCCTGCTCTAAGGAGTCATTCCTCTGACACTCAGTGAGGGAACAGATAAACACATAAGTGATTATAATTTTAATGTGATCAGACCATGATAGGATGTGTCCTATCATGTGATAGGATGATAGTTTCTTGAAACTAAGAAAGTTCAAGCTTCAGGGTCTGTCATTTACATGTGACCCTAACAAAGTGTTCATGTGGTCATAGATTTTTATAAAATTTGCAGAAGTAGGCTATTTTAAGGGGCTTCCCAGGTGGCGCTAGTGATAAAATACCCTCCTGCCAATACAGGAGACAGAAAAGACGCGTGTTCGATTCCTGGGTTGGGAAGATTCCTTGGAGGAGGAAATGACAACCCACCCCAGTATCCTTGCCTGGAGATCCCATGGACAGAAGAGCATAGCAGGCTACAGTCCATAGGGTTGCAAAGACTCAGGCAACGACTGAAGCGATTGAGCGTGCAAGCTATTTTAAAGGGGCAAGTTAAAATGACTTTTCTTCCCCAGTGGCCTCCTCTCTGTCGTATTTCTCGTTTTATTAGATGGCATGGAAGCGGCCAAAGGCATTTTTGGAACTGGCTAAGGGACAGTTGAATTTGGGATACTTTTTGTCTGGGTTTCATGAGATGTTTTTGTGTGGTTATAGTTAGGTTATTCTTAGCCCTCTTCAAGCGGGAATGGCTTCCAAAAACACTTCCATCACCCACGGCTATGACTCACCCACTCTGTGACGTAAAGCTTCACAATCAGAGCCCATATCACAATTTAAACATATCTCCCAGCTCCTGGCACCAGAACAGTGTGAGTAATGGGAGAGAAAAGTGGTTTAAACTGACGGAGCTGGAAGCTGGTTTGTGGAATGTTCTTCAGGTTATCAGACTGTCGTATTGTAAGCAGAGGGTCTGGTTACAGAAAAACTTGAGAGAGGTTTCCCCAGGCTTGACAGCAATCTTAGGATTTTATAGAACATTCCCAACACAGATCTCTGAGACCGAAAGAAATGTTTGCAAACAATATACAGCTTAAACCAAACTACAATCAACTATGTTAGAGAAAAGATATTGGATCTTCCTATTTTCTGTATAGAAAATAGAAGATAGAAAAAATGTCTTTTCATAGAGAACAGGCTTGAGGTGGCGTGGGGGAGGTGGTGGAGGCGTGGACTGGGAGTTTAGGATTAGCAGATGCAAACTGTAGTATATAAGATGGATAAACAACAAGGTCCTACTCTACAGCACAGGGAACTATATTCGATATCCTGTGATGAACCATAATGAAAAGAATATGACATGTTTTTTCATATATATGTATAACTATATTACTTTGCTGTCAGCAGAAATTAACATGACATTGTAAGTCAACTATACTTCAATAAAGTGAAATTTAAAAATTGTCTTTCAAAGATCAGAGGAGGCAGCTGAAAGCTAGAGGGGAGGAAAGTAATGTAGAGGTATGTGAGGCAATCACTATTATGAGAAGAGTGCCATATTTGTGGCATTTGTCAGGCTTTGTAGGTACATAATCTACTATGATTGTTTTTCTCATGCTAAATAAATTTTCCTTTTCACTCCTGATTTTTGTTTTAAACTTTATATTCTTTTCTACAAAAGAATAGTGCCTCCATCTCAGATCCTACAGAACTTGGAGCAGACTTTGGAAAGAGATGCTACGTTTGCCCAGGGGAGACCAGCAAGGTTTCCCAGGGCATCTGTTTGTGAACTGGAGTGGGCTGAGGGGACTGCCAGGAGGAAGATCTGAGGTGAGAGGCCCGTGAGAGCATCTGTACAGCAAAGAGGGACTTGGTGACTACGGACACAGGAGGTCAGGCAGGGAGAACCATGGGAGGGCTTAGGCAGGGGGTGGACAGATACTGATTCCTCTGACTTGCCTCTGCCTTTGTTACCTGCAGCTTGTGGTTCATTCCATCTTTTCCCATGCTTCTCATTTTTAGGTATATATCCACTTCACTTTTCCTCCATTCCCTTGTTGTTGTTTAGTTACTAAGTCATGTACGACTCTTTTGTGATGCCCTGGACTGTAGCCCGCCAGGCTCCTCTGTCCATGGAATTGTCCAGGCAAGAGTACTGGAGTGGGTTGCCATTTCCTTCTCCAGGGGATCTTCCCAACTCAGGGATTAAACCCGTATCTCCTGTGTTGCGGATGGTCTCCTGAAGTGAAGGCAAATTCTTTACTGCTGAGTTACCAGAGGTTGCATTGTGACATATAATTAAATAATTATACAGCTCACCATAATGCAGAATCATTAGGAGCCCTGAACCTGTTTTCCTGCAACTTGATGGTCCCATCACCCATTGGGGATGATAAGAGAGTGACGGGGAGCGGCTGAAAAAAAAAAAAAAAAAAATAGAAGCAGCTTTGCTTAGTTGCCCGCCGCTAGCCTCCTTAAGTGCAGCTTGGTTCCTAACAGTCACGGACCAGTATAGGTACATGGCCCAGGGGTTGTGCATCCCTGCCATACACCACAATTTGTTTATGCATTCATATTTTGACAAACATTTGAGCTGTTCTCACCTTTTGGCTTTTTTGGAAAGTGCTGCACAAATATGCATGTATGGTACTTGCATGGGGATCAGTTTTCAGTTCTTCTGGGTACTTACCTAGAAGGGACATTACCACCACATTTGTTTTCAATGCTTTGTTGTTCTTGGCTGGCGTTTTGGTTTGCCAGTTAGTCCCATGGCTTCTTGGAGAAGGAAATGGCAGCCCACTCCAGTATTCTTGCCTGGAGAATCCCGGGGACAGAGGAGCCTGGTGGGCTGCCATCTGTGGGGTCACATAGAATCGGACACGACTGACGTGACTTAGCAGCAGCAGCAGCCCCTGGCTTCTTCAGTGTTTCCAATTCACTGTCTCTTCCTCCCTGGTGTCTAAGCTCATTGAGAGAAACTGTCACATAGCTCAAAAGAAATTTGATTTGAGGATATGGAGCCCCCTGATGACCATCAGTTGTAGAAAATCTTAACCAAAAGAATCTGAAAAGTCTGATGGGATCTGAGGAGAAGGAAAACCTCAACAAATGCAGTTGCAGGAAGCGACTTCTCATTAGTTTCATTTCCAGAGATATCACACTTGTGGTTGGTGGTTCCTGTTTCTATGTTGCTTGGTTTCTATCATATAAACCGAGTTTTACGCAGATGGAGTCCCATTTCCCTCCCTTTCCAGATGATGATTTACTACTCGATTTAGTGAGTTTGTGGCTTCCCTGGTGGCTCAGGCGGTAAAGAAGCCACCTGCAATGCGGGAGACCTGGGTCCGATCCCTGGGTTGGGCAGATCCCCTGGAGAAGGGAACGGCTACCCACTCTGGTATTCTTGCCTGGAGAAGCCCATGGACAGAGAAGGCTGGTTGGCTACAGTCCATGGGGCTGCAAAGAATTGGATATGACTGAGCAACTAACACTTTAGTGAGCTTGCAAAGATAGATCAAAATGTCAAAAGACATTTTGACAAAGTCTGATATGCTTTCGAAGATTCTTTCAACTTTGAAATCCTAAAATTCTAAATCTATTGCTGGATTTGCCATCTGATTAGATATAAAAGTGGCACCATTCCTATCAACATCTTGACTCTGAGTCTAAGCATCAGAGATTTGTTGCACTATAAATTTGCTGATAAATATATTTCTGATTGTTAAAAGTACGTTCCCTTCCCTTCCCTTTGAACTGGTAAGTTGAACATATTTCATGTGGATTGTTTGGTAAAGAATATCTCACTGGTGGGTCCTGGCTTTAGCAAATAGAGGAAATTCCGCAGTTGGAACTCCATGTAGTTTTTACCAGATACTTTTTCACATTTCTGAATAGAAAAAGTAAGATGTCTTTATAAAAGTTTTCATAAAAGTCTCAAGAGATATTATTCTGTCTGTCAAGTACAACTGTACCATCTCATGCAACTGCCACAACACTTTCATTCTCTTGCTAACTTAATCTCAAAGACACTTGCTTTTCAATGAAAAGTGAAAGTGTTAGTCGCTCAGTCATGTCTGACTCTTTGCGACCCCATGGATTATAATCCACCAGGCTCCACTGTCCATGGAATTTTCCAGTCAAAAATACTGGAGTGGGTAGCCATTCCCTTCTCCAGGGGACCTTCCTGACCCAGGTATCTAACCGAAGTTTCCTGCATTGCATGGAGATTCTTTACTGTCTGAGCAGGGGAGCCCACTTGCTTTTCTGTAAGTGACTTTATACATGTATATATTGGATTGGCCAAAAAGTTTGTTCAGGTTTTTACATAAGATCAAATAGAAAACCCAAATGAAATTTCTGGCCAACCTATATATTTATATTTGCTTGTTGTAACTTCTTTTACTTTTCCTTAGTTGGATGGTGTGTCCAAATCCATATTTTTAAGAAGCATGCTCAAGATCTGGGATGCTTGTTTTATTTGAGTAAGAGGTGAACATTTATACATCTAGGCTTCTCCACACTGCTGTGTCACTTGCTAAGCCAGGCCCATTTTCCAAGTCTCTACCCATCTCCCCTCATCTCCTCTGAAGTGAATCAGTTGTGCTTTCTTTCAATCTGTCTATGTACCCTGGCTGAGGTCACCTGCCTGCACTTTGTGACTCTTCCTTTTCACACCCATGTCCTCTGATTACAACTACTTGTGGACACTGTGCATCATTGATTTCCTGGCAGTGTTTCCATCACCTTTTGTGTTCTGACTCTGAAAGGGACTTCTCAAATCAAGTCTCTGGGATAAATGGCATTAGGCTTTAGTCTCTTGAACATCTCCCGCCTGTGTGTGTTTTCATGCATCAATGGTGGGTGACTCATGGAGATACTGTTCTTGCTGGGTCAATGGGCGCTCCACTTTCAGGGATCATCTGGTCTACCAGGTAAGCTGTAGAGATGTTTAAAAACATGTATTTCCTTTAATATTTTCTTACATGAGCACATAGGTTGAGAAACTTCAGTTCACTGATATTAGAGTTGCTGCTGCTGCTGCTATTGCTAAGTCGCTTCAATTGTGTCCAACTCTGTGCGACCCCATAGACAGAAATAGCTTCTTTTAAGAAGGATAGACAAATTTTACTTTTTCTTATAAGCCTAGTAAGATTTTTTAGAGAAGGAAATGGCAACCCCCTCCAGTATTCTTGCCTGGAAAATCCCATGGATGGGGGAACCTGGCAGGCTACAGTCCATGGGGTTGCAAAGAGTCAGACACAACTGAGCAACTTCACTCATTTAAGGCTTATTAAAACAATAAAGGCCAGTTTGTAATCTATGGGCTTCTCCTGTGGCTCAGCTGGTAAAGAATTGGCCTGCAATGTGGGAGACCTGGGTTCAATCCCCGGGTTGGAAAGATCCCCTGGAGAAGGGAAAGGCTACCCACTCCAGTATTCTGGCCTGGAGAATCCCATGGATTGTATAATCTATGGGGTCACAAAGAGTTAGACATGACACAACATAGATTCATTTTATAATCTATGAAAATGGGGTCCTCAGGAACTGTGTCTTGGCACACCAGAGCCCTGTATGTTTCTTCGCCCCAGAAGAATTTGCAAGAACATACTTTGTTGACAGTATTTGTGATATTTACCCCCAAATAATGTGCATTGTGTAAATGCTTCTTCCTCAAGAATTTGTTTACTCAAAAATATTTATTACTGGTCTGCTCTGTGGGAAGCACAGACGTTTGCACCCAAGACTTGTGTCCTTAAAGAGCTTGCGAAGTGACCAAAGGGAAAAATAAGAGAAATGTAACTGAGGGTCTGTTTGCATACAAACACTAAGAAGTGCCAGCTCTGGCAAATTTAATAACAGCATCCCCAAGTTAATAGTAAACAACTTTCCAGCCCTGAAGGCTTTATGTCCCTGCTGAGCCTGGATAAATGATTTTAGCATAAAATATTGGATTAGAAGAATTCATTTATGGTTTACATGGGTTATAAAAAAAATGGGAGCGCTGTTAGAATGTCTAGTCTAAACTCAGAAAAACCTCTGAGCATTTTCCTTTCAGTAAATAAGTGAATTTTCTTTTAGCTGCTTTTTGGACTTCGAAGACACAGACTAAAAGAAGCCAGGATCTGCCTTGTGTTGCCTTACTGTCTGTCTTGAATCTTTTCAAGAAGCTGAGTAATAAACCTTAGAAACAGAGATAGAGTTGATGGTGAGCAGTTACTTGGCTCTTACATGGTTTTGTTTGGAAGACTACTGGGAAATACAGAGCCATCTCATCGACCTTTAGATCAAAAACCACTAAGAGGACACTCACGGAGAAAGAACAAGCCCCAATGCTCCTGATCTCACATGATGGCTGAGTCTTCTCCAGGCAAAAATGCAGCTTCCTCTATCATTTGTGGATTTTTCCTCTATCATTCTTCCCACGCTTCTGAGAAGTGTAATGTGGCTAGGTAATCCATGTCTACATTTATTTTTAGAAGTAACTGTGAACCTATAAAAGGGAAGCAGTGACACGTATACCTCCTTTTAATAGTTCATTAATCATGTTAACATTTACAAGCCATAATGTTTGTACTATTTAAGAGGAAGAATCGGAAAACGGTATTTATACAAATTAACTTTTTATAGGTCTTCACATCTTGAGAAATGATGCTAAGAAAAGCAGTGCTACAGTCTCACAGCACTAAATCTTACAGTCATTGCCTAGTTCACATGACCCTGGGGGTGTTTTCTCTCACTTTTGAGCATTTGTCATGAAATAGTAAATGGAATTGATGAATATTTGTAGCAGGTCATCCTGCAATTGCCAGATCACTTCTACAAGTTTCCTTACCTTTTTCTACCTCTAAATGTACTCCACCATTATAATTAATGACATAAGTGGAAATTAAATTTTCTATCTTTTGGTCTTCCATGAAGGCAGTGCCAGAAGTAGCAGTTGAGATTGGAAAGTGGATGTAATTCCACAGAAGGATGTTCTTTCCGACCATCGGCGCTGACCCCTGGACCAGGCCACTTTGAAAGGCAGCAAACACGGTGATGATGGGAAAAACCATCTCTCAGATCCCTCCATACCCTGAGCCTTTTATATTTCCATGTACCTCAGTGGTATCAAAGAAGGCACTTTTGGTTGTTTTTTAACTTCAAATTTCTGGCCACTCCCATCACCAGGAGAAGCGCATGAAACAAGAAGATGGTAAGTTTACTTTCAGGTTGTGGGCTGTGAATGGACACCACCTGCTGTGGTCTGAAGGAGAATTCAGTTTGAAATCCTAATTCTCTCTGGAATGGTATTAGAAGGTAGGACTTTGGAGGTGAGCAGGTCACATGAGTGGAGTCCTCATGCATAGAATTAATGCTCTGATAGAGGACCCAGAGAGCTCCTTGGTCCTTTTCACCATGTGAAGACACAGCTAGACACAGCAGGCAGTGAAATGAAAGGGAGCCTTCACCAGACACCAAATTTGCCAAGGACTTGATCTTGGACTTCTAGACTCCAGCTCTTCAAGAAATCAGTATCTGTTTTTCTTTTTTTACAAGTCACCCTGTGTGTGGTGTTCTGTTCAGTTCAGTTCAGTTGCCCAGTCATGTCCGACTCTTTGCGACCTCATAGATTGCAGCATCCCAGGCTTCCCTATCCATCACCAATTCCTGGAGCTTGCTCAAACTCATGTCCATCGAGTCGGTGATGCCATCCAATCATCTCATCCTCTGTCATCCCTTTCTCCTGACTTCAATCTTTCCCAGCATCAGGGTCTTTTCTAATGAGTCAGTTCTTTGCATCAGGTGGCCAAAGTATTGGAGTTTCAGCTTCAACATCAGTCCTTCCAATGAATATTCAGGACTGATTTCCTTTAGGATTGATGGGTTGAATCTCCTTGCAGTCCAAGGGACTCTCAAGAATCTTATCCAACACCACAGTTCAAAAGCATCAATTCTTCAGTGCTCAGCTTTCTTTATGGTCCGACTCTCACATCCAGACATGACTGCTGGAAAAACCATAGCTTTGACAATGCGGACTTTTGTTAGCAAAGCAATGTTTCTGCTTTTTAATATACTGTCTAGGTTTGTCATAGTTTTTCTTCCAAGGAGCAGGCGTCTTTTAATTTCATGGCTGCAGTCACCATAAACGATCAAGACACCACCTAGCTGGACTCTAAGAACTGCTGTGTCCATGTCTGGTTTGCAATTTAGACATTTGGATTAACTGGTTAGGCTAATTAGGTGGTTAATCATGTAAAATGTCCAAGAAGGTTCTCATGTGGAGACTCTCTATAAGCTCCTTGGAGAGATATCATAAGTGTTAGAATCCAGACTGAATTTATGGTTTGTTGGGGAAAGGGGGTACTGGGTGGGGAGAAAAACAGGAGCTCTCTCATGTTAGAACGGGATGGAAAAATTGTCAGTGCTTTCAGAAATGTAGTTACAGTCATACTTCCAGGCTCTGGGCAAGTAAGACTCTAAAGTAACATGGAGAGAACTTTCTCAGCTCTTCTGAGATTCTGGACCAGGACTGGGTGGACGTGACACAGTCTGGATTTGGCTGCTGAAAGACTAATGCTGTCTGATCTCCTGATTTGGTAACACAGAAATGCCTCTTGTGAGTTTTAGCCTGGCTGCCTGAGGACTCGCCTTTCTAATAAAGCTTCTGCAGAACAAGACAGAGAATCTGCCAGAACTGCTCCAGGGTCAGAGGTCATGGTCTGCTCCAGTTTTTCTACGCTCATTCTTTTCTCATACAGGAATCAAGAGAAGGTCGTTTCTGACCTCTCTCCACCGCTTCCTGCCCTGTTGTGCACATTATTCCTTCCCTGTCCTAGGACCTCTCACTCAACACCCTGTTTGATGCTTCTATAACTAAATCAAGTCTGAAACATTTGGGACCAGTCTCTAAAGGGGCACTTTTTATTACTGCCAGGCAGCCATGACTGGCAACCTGTGTTTTGATCTTCCAGTATGTGACATTTTCTATCTGTCTACTGACACACATTGCCTGAGAAAAAATCTTTGCTTATCATAAGAAAGAAACAAAGAAAGTCAAGTCGCTCAGTCATGTCCAGCTCTTCGCGATCCCATGGACTATAGCCTACCAGGCTCCTCCATCCATGGGATTTTCCAGGCAAGAATACTGGAGTGGGTTGCCATTTCCTTCTCCTGCTATCATATGAAGAGTCATTACTATTTAACACAATAACACTGGAAGAGAGGGTTCCATTATTTCCTGTTTCCAAAGAAGGACTTCACTGATGATTTGCAAAGGTAATAAACTGTTTCCATTTTAAACATCAAAACCTTAGATGCTTGCCTTCTTTTCTTATCCACAAATAGTATATGTTTATGGTGTTCTTGTACATTTCTATATTTTTATACAATGACACAATTCATTAGCATATTTAATGAACATTTTCCCATGACATTAAATATTTTTCTATGACATTTTAATGACGTTATTGTATTTCATTTTAAATTTCTTACTGTCACACAGTCATACTGTTTTCAATTTCTCTTTTTTAGCACTATCACAATGATATACTTCTCCCTAAAATGTAGGAGAGCACCCATTTCCCCCAAAATTGTCTACAGAGGGTATAATCAGTTAAACAATTTTAAAATCAATGTAATAGGTAAAGAAACATGTTATTGTTGCTTAAATTTGTATCTTTTTGATCACCCGTAGGGCTTCATCACATCAGCATTGAACATTTTCAAATGTTTATTGCCCACCTGTGCATTCTTGTGAATTTCCCCTTTTAATTTTTTTGCCTATCTGGGGAAGGTGAGTGAATTTTTTCCCAGTTAATTATAATCAATTTAAAATTCAACTACAGATGTGACCTGTTCCAATAAATTTAGTTTTTTTAACCATTTGCACTTAAATTGTATTTATAATGTGGATTTCTTTAACATATAAAAATTTTTTAACTTTAGTGTTGACCGAACTGTTCCAGTATCTTGGAAGAAATAAAACAATGTGTAAGCCACTTTCTCTGCCTTGAAGATACCTAATAATCCAAGTGTGGAAATAAGATGTATGTATGGGAGTTGGTGATGGACAAGGAAGCCTGGTGTGCTGCAGTCCATGGGGTTGCAAAGAGTTGAACACAACTGAGCAACTGAACTGAACTGAACTGATGTATAAAATAAACAATATAGTGTTTAAAGCAGCTGCTTGTCAGGGAAAGGTGTGTAGTTACTGAAAGATGAGCCTGTTGTTGGTGAGAATTTGGAAAAAGCCCCTCGGATGCTGCTGATCGACACTGTCCTGCTTCCAAGTTGATAAGCACAGATTTAAACATCAGGCTGGACAAGAATGAAGAGTTTTTCCAGGGAGAGTGTGATGAATTGCACACCTATGTGATCGTGCACTCGGGGTGACCCTCCTGCCAAGACTGAGTTATTTTCTCTAGTCTGGGCAACCAACTTCATATTTGTGCCAGCATCTTTGAAAACATCAGTGATATAAATTGTGTTTCTCTCTGGTCTGTGCAAACTTAGAAAAGTGTCCAGAAAAAAATCTAGGGAGAATGAGAATGAACATCAGTTTTCATGATTTTCTTTTGGAAAATTTCAAATGATACTGTGTTGTGGGTAAGAGTCAAGGAATTTCTGGCTTTTATGTCTCAGCACCTGTCAGAGTACTCTGTGCTTTTGTCAGAATTTGCAGTGTGCTTTAAGGATTCCAAGTCAGGAAGACCTCCCTCTGGTGTGTGTGTGTGTGTCTGTGCGTGCAATGGGGAAGGCACAGGGAGACAAGACTAGGATGAAATGAGCTGATTGCAGAAAGCAGCACCAGAAATGCTGAAAGAGCAGCTGCCCAAAAGGACTCAGACCCAGTGTGTGTGGACTGGGGGAGGGGCACAGTGGGGACAGCCCTCTGGAAGGTATAGCAAAGTGGCAGGAGATGGCCAAAGAGCAGGAGCTTTTCCAATACAGGAGGACTTCAGCCAGTGGGGTGCTGGGGTAAATGTTTAAACAATTGGCTCTCTGGGGACTTCACAAAATCCTGATGAGAAGCATTTGCAATTTCTCTGGTGTAAACACCCCTACTGTGGTAGACCACAGACTGCCACTGGGGGAGTCACTGAATGGAAGGCTAGAATGTGCACCATGGGCTCTCATGAGTAGCTGGTGTAAGCTGATGGAGTTTTGTTCCTGTGCCATCCATCCATCCATCCATCCATCCATCCATCCATCCATCCAGTCATGGCAGGACCACAACCACTTCTTGAGGCAGGAGCCACAGAGGGGGCAGAGTTCAACGCTCCAGGGGAGGCCGTGACCACAAGCAGACAGAGTGTCAGGGCTCCAGCTCCACGAGCTGGATCATCCTGGTTAGAGGCAGCAGGACCTGATGCTAAGCTGTAAAGCTGAAGCAAAACTTCAGCCACGAGTGGGAAGGAGAATGCACGCAAAGAGGCTGCAGGGGTGCCAGCGTTCATCTCTCATCCATTTCAAAACCAGCACCATGACCCAGAGACTAATGCTGTGAATGGTCAGACCTGGCTCAGACATAGACAAGGGGACACTGGCTGTAGGAAATCACCAGACTCCCAAATCAGGGCCAGGTAGGTCAAGGACTCCAATTAACACTCACTGAGGAGATGACCTCCTCGTCTGCCTGTGCACAAGGAGAGGAGTACCCCTATTATTTCAGTATTTGAACCTTGATGAAGTGGTGACCTTACATCATTTATTCTGTCAACAGATATTGTTAGGTGAACGGATTTTACCGTCATGGAGTCTGCTTTCTTTTGGCAGAGACAGATGATCAACATTCATAAAGGGACACGATCACATCAGATGGAGGTGAGGCTGTGAAGGGCTGAGCTGAGACAGTCAGGGACAGGAGAGGTGGTGCTTTAGGTCATTGCTGTCGTTGTAGTCCTTTAGTCGCTAAGTTGTGTCTGACTCTTTTGTGACCCCATGGACTGTAGCCAGCCAGGTTTCTCTGTCCCTGGGATTTCCCAGGCAAGAATACTGGAGTGGGTTGCCATTTCCTCCTCCAGGGGATCTTCCCAATCCAGGGTTCAAGCTGTGTCCCCTGTGTCTCCTGCAATGGCAGGTGAATTCTTTGCCACTGCATCACCTGGGAGTCCCTAACCTTAATTACCTTCAAAAAGTATTGCCAAATACAAACATGTTAGGGGTTAGGGTTGTAACATGTGAATTTCAGAGGCGGCGGGATTCAGCCCTTTGCATCGACATTGCCTTCGAGCAGCACTGATCTAATATTAGTAATTCTCAAAATGTGGCACACACGGGAATCACCTGCAGGCCTTGATGAAACCCAGATTCTTGGGCCCTCAGGGATTCTTGTTTGGTTGATCTAAATCTGATTTAATAAGTCTGCCTAAGTATTTGCATTTCTAAGAGGCTTCCAGGCGATACTGGTGCTGATCCACAGGCTGATCTCTGAGCACTGAATTAGACAATAGATTTGGGGAACCCAATCTTCCAAGAACTAGAATAGCATAAAGTAATCCAAAAGAAATCCTAAAAAATAATTCAACAATTCGGAAGACTTTTCATATTTCAATGCCTCAGAGATTGTTTAAACATCTTTTGTTTTTAAAATAAGACATACATGTAAATCTTTTTCTTTTTTTAAAAAATCTTTTAACTTTGTTGTTATCCTGGCTAAAGGGTATTTCCCTTGTACTTTTCCTTTGATAACCTGAAAGTGTTTTGCAAGCATTATTTTTAACCCTCAAATCTACTCTAGGGAGAATTGTAAGTCAAAAAATAAATATGGAGAACAGCAAACTTGAGATACAGAGAAATCAGTGCCTTGTACGAGTCAGCACAGAGCAGAAAGCAGGAAGAGAGCTTGTTAAACAGAAGTCTGTCTACATAAGATGTGAGATGGAGTGAGTTAAACTCTGGGCAGCTTTTGAATTAAGCAATAAACTTTGCACGTCCATTACTGCATTGACGTGAAGCTTCCCTTTTAATTTTAAGCGTCTGTGCAAATCAACAGAATCTTGGGTCACCGATCTTCTGAAACTGTGATAATCAAGCCAAATGAAGGTGCTTATAGATCACTGGTGATTTCTCTGGTTAATTTGAAGCAGTTAACTTAGGACAGTCCTTCAAACCCGGAAAGTTGTGAAGTTTAGCAACAATGCAATAATGAATTATAAAAGCTGTATTGTTTCTACCATACCACCATTTTATCTAATTATTTCTGGTATAAACCCCAGTGGAAACAATGCATATTTTGTTATGAAACTCCAACCAGAAACATTGGACCTCAGAAAAAAAGGAAACTTTGGCAAAGATTCCAGCATCAAACTGTGGTATGTATATTCCCACATACATAAAATGAAGAATTAGTATAAAATATCATGCCAAGAACACACTGCTTAATATTTGTGCATTTTCTATTAGAAACTTGTTTTGAGGATACCAATTTTCACCCCCCCCCCGCCCCTGCCATGAATCAGAAAGAGTCTCTCAATAACTGAAAGATACAACTCATTTCATAATATATCATTTCAAAATTCACCTAGAGAAATGTTTAGGAGCAAAGATAACATATTTGCAGTCAGTAAAGACCATTCCTTTATATAAATATGATCATAAAGATGCTATCAACTAGTCGTTTTAATGAACTCTTAGTTTCCAGAGCTTGAAGGTGGTCAAGAGAAGAGATGGTGCCATAAACATCACAGAAAGGTTTTCCTTAAATGGCAGATAGTTCTTGTCTTATTATTAAGCTTTTTATTTTGAGATAATTGTAGATTCATATGCAGTTGTAAGCAATAATGCAGAGAGATCCTATGTATGCTAGACTCAGTTCCTCCCAATGTTAACATCTTACAAAACTACATGTACATGATTACAACCCAAATATTGACCCTCAGTAAAATTCTCCAGGGTGTTTTGTGCACCAATAGTCTACTTCTTTTTATTGCTGAGTAATATTCTAAGGTATGGGCATACCATAGTTTGTTAATCCATTCATCCATTGAAGTTCATCTGCTTCTAGTTTGGGGTCATTATGAATAAAGCTGCCATATAAACACTTATGTACAGGTTTTTTTGTGCACACAAATCTTCATTTTCTGGGTTAAACATCTAGTAGTATAACTGCTGGGTCATATGGTAGTTGCACGTTCAGATTTGCAAGAGGCTACAAACTTTTTCAGAGTGATTGGACCATTTCACGTGTCTACCAACATTGCAAGAGTGATCCAATTTGCCTGCATCCTCACTAGCGTCTAGTGTTGTCACTATTTTTTAAGTTTAGCCCTTCTGATGGAGGCTAGTAATAGCTCATTATGGTTTCAATTTATATGTCCCCAGTAGCTGCTGACATTCAAATCTCTTCACTTGCCACTTGTGTGTCTTCTTCTTTGAAATGTCTGTGTATGGGTTTTTGCCATGTTCTCTTTGGGTTGTTTGAACTTCCCTGGTGGCTCAGTGGTAAAGAATTCGCCTGCCAATGCAGGAGATGTGGGTTTGCTCCCTGGGTTGGGAAGATCCTTTGAAGAAGGAAATGCCAACCCACTCCAGTATTCTTGCCTGGGAAATCCCATGGACAGACAGATAGGACTTAGTGACTAAACAAAAACAACAATGAAAAATTGGGTTATTTTTTGTGTCATTATTGAAGATTAAAAGTTCTTTGTATATTCTAAATTCTAGCCTTTTCTTTGATGTATGGTTTTGTCACGCGAGTGTATGTTCCTCGGCTCTTTGTCTTGTCACAACAAAAATTTGGAGTGACGGACATTAAAGCCCCTTGGCGGGTCACAGCTCTCGGAGGACAGATCGTGTTATAGCTCTTAGGTCTCGAACAGACCGTGTTATAGCTCTTAAATAAACCAGTGTTACAGCTCAGTGTTACAGCTCTATTTATTTAGATAATAGCAGGAAAATCCATCTTTGAGGCATGAGGGCATGTTGATCCAAAGACACAAAGAGACGATCGCCCCATCGCGCGGGGGAGAAGGAGGGAACAAAAAAGGGGAGAAGAGGGCTTTGGCTCCTCTTTTTATATGTTTCTCTGTCCCTGGGCCTGCCTTATGTAAATTGGGCTTAGGCAGGAGCATTGTTTGTTTTACCTGAGGTTCTCACTCTGGTCCTCGGACCTTCCTTTGTTCTATTTTCGCGGGCTTTCCCTTCCAGGTCTTTTAGCCACCGCCATTTTGGACTCTTTTTCCCTATTCTAACTACCTAACAGTTTGAAAATATTTTTTCTCACTCTGTAGCTTGTCTTTTCACTTTCTTAACAGTCTTTTGTAGAGCAGAAGTTTTTTGTTTTGATGAAGTGCAATTTACTAACATTTTATTTTATAAATCATTCACTCACTGTTGAGTCCAAGAACTTCTTATCTAACCCTAGGTCCTGGAGGTTTTTCCCTGAAAGTTGTATAGCTCTACATTTAAGCCCATTTTGAATTGATTTTTGTAAAATGTTTGACTTAGGTTTGAGGTTTGTTTTCCCCCTATGGACATACAATTGAGTCAGCATCATTTATTGAAAATTTATTCTTCCTCCACTTTATCGCTTTTGCACTTTCATCAAAATCCATTGGAAATATTTGTGTGAGTCTATTTCTGGGCTCTTTATTCTATTCTCTTGACCTATGTGTCTATCTGTCTGCCAATACTGCATGATCTTGATAACTGTAGCTATGTGGTAAGTCTTGAAATTGGGTAGACTGATCCCTTCTACTTTCCTCTTCTTTTTCAAACTTGTTTTAGCCATTCTATTTTCTTTGCCTTCTCATATAAATTTTAGAATAATTTTGTCTGTATCAACAAAAAATCTTGCTGGAATTTTGATAAAATATTATTTAATTGTATAAAGCCACACAGAATAACTCTCCATTTGTTTAGATCTTGTTTGATTTCTTTCATTAGCACTACACAGTATTCAGCAAAGTCTTATACAAGCTTTGGTTAGATTTGCATCTAAATATTTTATGTTTTGAGCAATTGTAAATGGTATCATATTTTAAATGTCCATGTGTTCATTGCTAGTTTATAGAAATATATATCTTTTTTTGGTGTTTCCCTTGTATCCTTTGCTTTGCTGATCTTATCTATTAGTTCTAAAATGTTTTTGTTATTGTTTTTGTTGTGTTTTCTTTTGATAGATTCTTTGGGTTCTTCTATCAGACAATCATATCATCTGCAAATAGAGGTAGTCTTATTTTTCTCCTGCCTAGTCAATATGCTTTTTAATTTTTTTTCTTTCCTTAGTGTTATGGTTAGAGCTTTTAGTACTACGTTGAGTGAAATAATAATAATAGATGTCTTGTCTTGCTCCCAACCTCAGGAGGAGTCATTCGGTCTTTCACAATTATGTGTATTACACATAGGTTTCTGTAGATACTGTTTATCAAGTTGGGGAAGTTCCCCTGTAAGATTTTTGTTTTTCTTAAAAAACTGAGCAGTTCAAATTATGTGAATATTATAGAAGTTTTGCCTTTTCCCTAAACTTTTCATGGATAGGATGAAAATCATACTTTTCAGGTTTACAAAAGACTTTGTCATCTTTCCCTGCTGGACGTACATTGAGTCATTGTTTTACCTTTCCCAGATTTGTTAGGAAATGCACTGCTTTCATAGAGAAAATGTTTGCTATCAATATGAAGCTCAATTATGAGAATGAAAATAAATCTCAGGTCATAATTCAGCTAGTGAAGGACTCACTTCTTTATGGCATTGGTGTAACACAGGAACATTGGTGGGAAACGACAAAGGGACCTGAGTCCTCCCAGCCTCAGCTCACCCCGTCTCTCTCCTGCCCCATGCCTCCCAGACCTCTGGAGAGATGGCATTTCAAGCCATACCACAGGGTCAGGGAAAAACATGTATTGATGAAGTACACATAAACAGGATTCTCACAGGCGCATTTCTGTCTTCCTGTCAGATTTTCCACTTCTGGAAGAACAGCAGCTAACGGGTATTTTTTTAGGGGTGAAAAGTGGCGTAAGTTGGCGTTGTCACCTCTCAAGTTCAGGTCCATGGATAAAGATACGGCTGAGAAGTTTGTAAAGATAAAACTATAGACAGACAGACACATAGGAAGGCAGATAATAAACAGGACAAGGAAAGAAATAAGAGCTATATCATCCATACACATCAGGAGTGGAAACATGCATCTATCTTCTGTGAAAATCAGAAATAACCATTTCTCTTGGAATGCACTAGCCCCATTCACAGTTCTCAGCACAAGGGGCCTCTCTCCTGGACTATGAATTCGACTCTTATCATAGACTGATTTTGGCACATAGTGGTAGATATTTATATGCTTGTATTCATATCTCACTTCTTCACCTATGTTGTAGCACTTTTTAAGAGCAAGGTCAAAGTCTTTCAGTTCTTCCTAGTGTAGTACTTAGCACTGGTAAGTGCTGGTAAGTGTTTTAATTGATGGTGATTGAAATAGAGGTGAATGGAGACAAAGATGAGAATTCAAGGAAAAAGTGCTCCACTCCATTATTTATAAAATGTAATATTTAGGAACCGCAAAGTGTTGGCTTCATTATGTTTCTTTCATTCTGCTCCTGAGTGGACTGTGCTCTAGAATTCTTCATCCAGCTGTGTAAAAATACCACCTTTGCTGCCTTTCCAAGAGCAAACATTGTTGTATGCTCACGAGCTGATCTAAGCGCCAGGGTATAGGATTGATTTAAATGTCGTGATCATATCTCGAGTGGCCAAAGAGAAGTTGGGGAAGGTAAGATGGGGTTTAGAGCAAACGATGAAAGGCAATCTTACCTGAATCTTTCCAGGTTATCACTTTACTATGCAATGTTTCATTAGCTAATTGTTACTGAGACAATGAAGGAGTCAGTTCCAAAACAGTCAATTACTTAGTCCAATTTGGGTAATAAAAACATTCTATGAATTGAAATATAGTTTACTTTGAAAGGAAATTGTGCCTCCCAGGAGGCTGCTTAATGGTTTGGGGGAAAATGGTTCTATTATTCGCCTCTTTGTTGCAACATTATATGTTGGAAAAATACACTTAATTACATCTGGTTGGCTCTAAAGACTTTCTGGTGCAAACTGCTAAAATATTAACAAAGAAACACTTGCATGTGAGAGCTGTATAGAGGAAGAGCCTGGGTCCCAGGGAGGAGGTCAGATGTACCCACTGTGTACCCAAAGTGCAGAACTGAAAGCCTCCATCTCTAGATTTTGAATCCAGTTGTTCTCCCATTACTTTTTAATTGTGGTGAAAACTAGAAATAGCAAGACAGTGACTCACAAGGATCCCTGGTAGACTTTAGGTAATGCACAAAAGATGCATCTTTCATGTCTTATGTTGTTGTTTGGTTCCTAAGTCATGTCTGACTCTTTGCAATTCCATGGACTGCAGCATGCCAGGGTTCCCCGTCCTACACCATCCTGCCGGAGTTTGCTCAAACTCATATCTATTGAGTCAGTGATGCCATTCAACCAGCTCATACTCAGTCATCCCCTTCTCCTCCTGCCTTCAATCTTTCCCAGCATCAGATAGGCAATTAAAATTTAGGATGCAAGAGTGCTGAGGCCTTTGGGAATTTCTAGATTATAAATTGCTATTTAAAAAAAATTAATTTAACTCATTTTTAGTAGCAAAAATGCGTATCCTAACCCAAGAGCTACACTAGACGACTGCATCTATGCTCCATTAAAAAAAAGCATCTTGAGGGACTTCCCTGGTGGTTCAGTGGCTAAGACTCTGGGCTCCTAATGCCGGGAGCCCAGGTTTGATCCCTGGTCAGGGAGCTAGATCCCACATGCCACAACTAAGGACTGGTGCAGCCAATAAATAAAATTAAAAAGAAAACATTTTGATTGCATCTAGGGATGCCTGAAAATGAATCATTGCCATAAAACAATGTGTTCAGGAGGTCTCAAGTCCTGGAAAGATTTCCTTTGGCGCTATTGTCTTCTCTGCCATGCTTTCAAGACAGATTCCTCTTTCCTAATGACACTGTCACTCATCAAGCAGCTTCAAAGTGGGTTTTCTGGGGACATAAAGATGGTGAATGTGGCAGCCAATTCCTTTTGCTTTTTAGAAAAGTTTAAATAATTCTCTCTCTCTTCGTTTAATTTGCTGTTTCCTAGATAAATGGCTCTGTCCCAGTGGTTCCTATGATTAGAGCTGAAGTCAAGCCCCAAATCTTAATTCCCTGATCTATGATGGGAACACATATCACAACTGCCTGGGAAGCCTGGGCTCATCTGTAGGCAAAGCTTCAAGATGATCAGGTAGCTGTGGAACAGAGATGAGTTTCTCAGTGGATCTGAGCCTCTGTTTCCTTATCTGTGAAATAAGGATCAAAAGGATTTCTGGCTCATATGGCAGCCTTTTGTATAGAATTTGTCAAGTTAGCGGAGTCTGCTCAAGGGGAATTTGGCAGGGGGATGAGCTATTTACTGTTCACAGAGCAGGTGTGAGTGGAAAGATCATGGACTTAGTTTCCAGTCTTCATTATGCATCAACAGAAAGTGTGATTTGGGGCAATGTACTTACGCTGTCTGAGTCTGGATTCCTCATTTGTAAACTGAGGTAATACGACCTTGGGGGCTTGTTGGGAGGGCTGAAAGTCTGTGTCTAGAATTTAGTTAATATCCAAAAGTGAGAATTCCTTTTCTTGCCTTAGGATGGCTGTGGGGGTTCCATCCTTATGTAGCCCTTAAGGGAACCAGTGAACCCAGGTAAAGAATTCAGGTGTGTGCCTTATTACCCCCGGCTCCCAGGAAGGCATCTCTGATGGCAATAAGATTAGTCTAGCGCCACCTGCTGGAGAAACCTCAGTGCCCCCAGCTGAGTCAGCTCCCAAGATTCCCACCTGCTCTTGTAGGCGAGCGGGCATTCAGAGCCCTAACCCATCAGGCACACAGCAGGAGGACCCTTTTCTCTTCCCCTTCCTTTCCCTGATGCTGGGAAAGAGTGAAGGCAGGAAGAGAAGGGGACAACAAAGGATGAGGTGGTTGGATGGCATCTCAGACTCAATGGACATAAGTTTGAACAAACTCCAGGAGTTTGTGATGGACAGGGAGGCCTGGCATGCTGCAGCCCATGGGGTCACAAAGAATTGGATGTGACTGAGCGACTGAACTGACTGACCGACTGACTTCCTACCCCTCCTCCTTCTCCACTGCTTTCTCCTAACACTACCATTAATTAGACCTAAGGTACCTTAGGGAGAAACGGAATCTCATATCGGTTTTTGATGTTTTTACTTCCGTTTCAGGGATATATTTTTTTTTCCAGGAAGTATGATAGAACACAGACTGGGAAGTGTCCGTGAGGGTGCCCGAAATTTGTACAGAAGCGCATGTGAATACACTCAGGCTAGAAATATTTCTGACTTATTGCAGTTATAGTCTTGGCTAAACCTTCCCCTGGCTGCATTCTTACTCTATCCTTACTCTCTGTTTATAGTTGGGAGGACTTGGGGAAGGGGGTGGTGAGCAGCAAGAATGAATGTCCCTGCAATCATTGCTTCCAAATAATAGAAAGAACAAAGAGAGAGAATGAAGGGAAGAAGGAAGAAGAAAGAAAGGTGAAAGGAGGGAGAGAAGGAAGGAACAAAGTTTCAAAGAACACACCTGGATTGAAGTTTGCTAAATCAGAATTCACGATCAGAAGACATATTGCTGACTTAACTCCAGTCTATGGAAACAAGGGCATGTGCCTGCATCTACACAGTGGCCACATTTTGGAGAAAGTCTTCCCCTCCCCACCTGCTATCTCAGCCTTTCAGAGGCATGCTTTTCCTCTCTTGGACTAGAATGGAGATGCTATAGGCTCTAAAGTGAAATTTCTTTGAGAGAAGAGTTAAAAAGAAAAAAACAAAACTTGGCAGACATTCATCTGAAAGCAAAGAGCTCCATTTGGGACAAAGCTATTGAGTGAAAAGATAATGGAACTTGGGAAATCTGGTTCCGCTTAAAGTCTGTGACTCATTCACAGCCAGAGCACAAGTTCTTTCTTTACATAAACACAAAGCAGTAATTTGCTAAAATGATGGAGTTTCTCCCTGTGTGCGTCAGATGGCAGAGCATCCCACAAGGCTCTTCCGGGTCTGCGGGGACATTTTCGTTCCTATTTACTCTCCGAGTGGGTCATGCTAAGGTTTCACTTACCCTGTTTGTCAGGAAGCACAGAGGCCTCTGGGCAAAGGATCCAGTCATTGAGTTTGATTTCCTGTATTGGGTGACTCAGGTGACAAACTGGTGATTTAACTCCCTTAGAAAAGGTGTTATTATGAATGCACTCCATCACTCAGCCCCAATCTCTTTCTAGTCTTATGGAATGTCTTGAGTGTTTCTTGGGTCCCAGGCACTGCCCTGAGCACTTTTTGTGGGTGGAGTCATGCTAACCCTTGTGGGACACCACAGGATATTGGTGTGTTTTTGTTTGCAGATGTATCCCAAGGACCTAGAACAGAATTTAGCAGAGAGTTGGTGCTCAGTATGCTAATGGTAATGAATCAAAATCCCTCATTGCTGCCCAGTGAGGAAGGTAGCTTATGACTGAGGAAGTCGGAGCCAGAGAGAAGTTAAATGATTGTCCCAGGGCCACGTGTCTAGGAGGTGGAGAGGTCAGGAGAGGGCAGAAACTGGCTGTTGGTGGCGGAGCCCAGAGCCCAGGGTCTTGGCCACTGTGGGGTGTAGTCTTGCTTCCCCTCAACCTGCTCCAGGGACCTGATGATTCAGAAAGGCTGATCTCGCATAACAAGCTCACATGTGGGCATATTTCTGCTTCAAGTCCACTGATTCCCCTCTGACCATTACTACCATACCCCGCTGCTGCTCTCCAGCTGGTGCCTGTTAAACCCCATTCATCTTTCAATGCCCAGCTGAAGTCTCACTTTCCCCTGAGCCTGCAGGGATTTCCCCCATGCCACATCTGTACCACACTGTCAATTCTAACCGGATTGAGTCTTGGCTACCTTTCAGTTATTTATTTTTATTGAAAAAAAATTTTTAATTGGGCTATTAGTTTCACATGTGTATCATAGTGGTTCAGTTATACATACAAAATACTTCCCTGGTGGCTCAGTGGTAAAGAACCTGCCTACCGATGCAGGAGACTCAGGTTTGACCCCTGGGCTGGGAAGATCCCCTGGAGAAGGAAATGGCAACCCACTCCAGTATTCTTGCCTGGGAAAAATCCTGGACAGAGGAGCCTGGCAGGTATAGTCCATGGGGTCACAAAAGAGTCGGACACAGTGGCTAAACAGCAACAACGTATAAATCAATTCTTGTTCAGGTGCTGTTCCCTTATAGGATTTCACAAGATACTGAGTAGAGTTTCCTGTGCCATATATTGTTGTTTATCTGTTTTATATATAGCAGTGTGTGTATGTCAATCCCAAACTCCTAACATATTCTTTCCATCCCCTTTCCCTTTTGGCAACCATACGTTTGTTTTCTGGGCCTGTGGGTCTATTTCTGTGTATGCATAAGTTCATTGTTTTTAGACTCCATGTACCTTTCACACTAAGGAAGGTTTTGCCCCCAATCAGGTCACAGGCTCCTAAGGGGCAGTGACAACCTCGGATGCCTGGACCTTGAGCAGGTCATCACCATCTTCTCCTTCAACTCCTCTCCCCTCCCTGTGTGCCATCTTCTCCCTTCAGTGGTAAAGATCAGATCAAAGGGGGCTGGAAATTAAATAAAGCCTAAATAAACTCGAAGAGGTTTAGCATAGGAGAGGGAGTTTAGCCCAGGGGTTGGAATGTGGACTCTGCCCTCAGTTTGCTAAGGCTTGAATTCCACTGACACTGTATTAATTATCTCTGCTGAGTAACAAATTAACCCCAGAACATAGTGCTGTAAGGTTGCGATAAATGTTATTTCACTGGGATCTCTCATGAGGCTGTAGTCAAGTGCTGGTTAGGGCTGCAGACATTTGAAGTTTCAATCAGGGCAGGTAGCTACTTCCAAAGGTGCCCCCACACCCAGGCTGGTGCAGATAAGACACCTTAGCTCCTTGCCGTGTGGCCGTCTCTGCTGCACTCCAGCCATGCTCTGTGGTCACAAGAGGTGAAACCAGATCCAGAGTGTGATGGTGCTACAACAGGGTGTGGACCACAGGATGTGAGGATTACTGGGACCATCCTGGAGGTTCGTCTTCTATATCCACCATTTCCAGCTATGCCAGTTTGGACAACTTACTTAACAACTTGCAGTCAATTCCCTCATCTGTAAAATGAGGTTAATTTTTGGCATTCGTGTATGCATGCTAAGTTGCTTCAGTTGTCTCTGACTCTTTGTGACCCCAGGGACTGAAGCCCACCAGGCTCCTCTGTCTATGGGATTCTCCAGTCAAGAATACTGGAGTGGGCTGCCATGCCCTCCTCCAGGGGATCTTCCCGACTCAGGGATCGAATCTGCATCTCTCTATGTCTCCTGCCTTGGCAGGCGGGTTCTTTACCACTAGCACCACCTAGGAAGCCCCAATTTTTGGCATTGTATCACATTATAAACCTGTTGCAAGAAACAGATGGGTAAATATAGGCACTTAGGTCACAATTAAAATATTAACTGTTATTATTTGAAAGGGCAAACTAATCTCAGAGTAGCAGAAGGCCCTGACCTGGAGAGTCTGGACACACTCCCAACCTGTCTTTCCTTCTACCTCTCCCCTAGCTCTGTGTGAGTATGCGTGTGTGTGTGTGTGTGTGTGTGTGTGTGTGTAAGGTAGTGGTGGGGTAAGTGCTTTTTCAGCATAAAAGTGCTTTCTTAAAAAAGTCCTTGCTGTTTAAGAAGAGGTTTTTGTAAAGTTGCAGATTTACTTTCGTTTTTCTGCTCAGGTTTCCTGCCAGCTTGTCTTGATCAGAGAGGGTTTATTTCTGGGCCAAGGCATCCCAGGCTTACCTAATACACATGCAAGAAGAAATGGGATGAGATGAGCCTCCCAGAAAAGTGGGTGACTATCACTTACTCCACTGGGGCCACTTACTGAGGATCCACTGGAGGGAGAGAAATGGTCAAGATGGAAAGATACAGAGAATAGAAAAGACATAGACTCGAGGATGGAATATTTCCTGAACATCTATCAGATGCCAGGTACTATGTTAAGTCTGGCAG
Organism: Cervus canadensis; assembly: GCF_019320065.1. NCBI lineage: Eukaryota > Metazoa > Chordata > Mammalia > Artiodactyla > Cervidae > Cervus > Cervus canadensis. The sequence continues at coordinate 37,472,682 of NC_057395.1, read as the reverse complement.
TATAGGCAGACCTCAGAGATATTGCAAGTTCAATTCCAGACCACTGCAGTAAAGCGACTGTTGCAGTAAAGTGAGTCACATGAATTTTTCAGTTTCCCTGTTGTGTAAAAGTTATGTTACACTATGCCATAGTCCTTTAAGTGTGCAATAGTATTATGTCTAAAAAAAGAGATGTACATACCTTAATTAAAAAGTATTTTATTGCTAAAAAAGCCAACCATCAACTCACAATGTAAGTAGGAAGGGGGCTTTCAAAATCACCTCTAAAGTTTCTGTTTACAGACTGCTTCTATTTAGAGACAGAAGACATTGAACAAGTATTAGTTTTAAGGGTAGATGTGTGGGTTTGATTTTCACACACTGGGTTTAAAGTATCTTTGAGACTAGCCTAGCAGCTAGAAATGTAAGCTGAAGTCCAGGGTAGAGGCTTGGGTTTGAGACCTCAGATATGCAGATGACACCACCCTTATGGCAGAAAGTGAAGAAGAACTAAAGAGCCTCTTGATGAAAGTGAAAGAGGAGAGTGAAAAGGTTGGCTTAAAGCTCAGCATTCAGGAAACTAAGATCATGGCATCCGGTCCCATCACTTCATGGCAAATAGATGGGGAAACAGTGGAAACAGTGGCTGACTTTATTTTTCTGGGCTCCAAAATCACTGTAGATGGTGATTGTAGCCATGAAATTAAAAGATGCTTACTCCTTGGAAGGAAAGTTATGACCAACCTAGACAGCATATTAAAAAGCAGAGACATTACTTTTTCAACAAAGGTCCGTCTAGTCAAGGCTATGGTTTTTCCAGTAGTCGTGTATAGATATATGGGTTGGACTATAAAGAAAGCTGAGTGTGGAAGAATTGATGCTTTTGAACTGTGGTGTTGGAGAAGACTCTTGAGAGTCCCTTGGACTGCAAGGAGATCCAACCAGTCCATCCTAAAGGAGACCAGTCCTGGGTGTTCATTGGAAGGACTAATGCTGAAGCTGAAACTCCAATACTTTGGCCACCTGATGCAAAGAGCCGACTCATTTGAAAAGACCCTGATGCTGGGAAAGATTGAGGGCAGGAGGAGAAGGGGACGACAGAGGATAACATGGTTGGATGGCATCACCGACTTAATGGACATGGGTTTGGGTGGACTCCGGGAGTTGGTGATGGACAGGGAGGCCTGGCGTGCTGCAGTTCATGGGGTCGCAGAGAGTCAGACATGACTGAATGACTGACCTGAACTGAACTGACGGTCACTTGTGTCCTTTGTGTTTGATGACTGCATGAAAGAGATTGTTGGAGGGAGAAGTGCTCCTAGCGTGGAACTTTGGGAAATTCCAACCTTGGGGTTGGAATGGCAGGAGTGAAGTTCGCACATCGCTAATAACAGGAAAAACTGAAACTCACAGCTAAGAGTTTTATAATAATAAATATTATTAACACCTATTTTTTAAGAGGCAGAGATTTGCATGGGGCTATAAACCTAAGCTGGCTTCCCTTGTGGTTTAGCAGTAAAGAATCTGCCTTCCAATGTAGGATACACAGTTTCAATCCCTGGGTTGGGAAGATCCCCTGGAGAAGGAAATGGCAACCCACTCCAGTATTCTTGCCTGGGAAATCCCATGGACAGAGGAGCCTGGTGGGCTACAGTCCTTGGGGTCACAAAAGAGTCAGGTACAACTTAGCAACTAAACAACAACAGCAACATAACCTTAAGCGTGGAGTTTGAGGATTGTCACATCTCCAAAGTGTGGCTGAGAAAGGGACTGTACACAGCAGCCAAATGGCAGGAACAACCAGATAAGGGAGGCAGCTTCAAGTCCGGGCCCAGAGTAACCCAAAGGCACTGTTGGCCATGCTGGGAGTAATCAAGAGGTATTTTAGTGTGAGTTGCTTCGAACAAAGCCTGGAAAGCCATAACCTTGGCTCCTAGGAAAGGAATACAAGATCTACGGTTAACCATGAGGCTGTGAAAACATAGAAGGGATAACGCTTGGAGAGGACAAGTAAAGAGCTAACTGAAAGTGACTCAGGAAAGCTTTTCCTGGCTCTGAGCTGTTCCAAAGTTCTCTCAGTTGTGTCCGACTCTTTACGACCCCATGGACTATACAGTCCTTGGAATTCTCCAGGCCAGACTACTGGAATGGGTAGCTGTTCCCTTCCCCAGGGGATCTTCCCAACCCAGGGATCGAACCCAGGTCTCCCACTCTGCAGGCGGATTCTTTACCAGCTGAGCAACCAAGGAAGCCCAGGAATATTGGAGTGGGTAGCCTATCCCTTCTCCAGGGGATCTTCCCAACCCCCAGATAGAACTAGGGTCTCCTGCATTGCAGGCGGATTCTCAAGTAAGGATTTTAAGCACAACCCAAACAAAGAAAAGCCTGAGATCCCCCTTGGTCCACTGACCTGTCCACACAGGGAGAAGAGGGAGCCAGGAATAGAGTGAATCAGAAACGTCTCTGCTGTGGTCAGGAGAGTGGGCCAAGCCTGACTTAGGTCTGGGGTTCCTTCTCTACTGGGTGCTGGGCAGGTGCCGATACAATCCAACACTCGTGTTACCTATGAGTGCGTGCTGCAATAAGTGCCTTGTTTGTGCAGGAGAAGTGTTCCTAAAAGGTTATGTTCATCAAACTTTTGTAAGCCAAGTGACAATATATTTTGCATTTTTTAAAATTTGACATTCTCATTCCAGAGTTGGTTTATCCTGATTTATTTTCAAATGATGAGGTTTAATAATGGAATACTACTCAGCCATAAAAAAGAACAAGCTAATGCCGTTTGCAGCAGCATGATGGACCAAGAGATTATCATACTAAGTGAAATAAGTCAGAGAAAGACAAACTCCATACGGTGTCACTTATATGTGGAGTCTAAAATATGACACAAATGAACTTATTTATGAAATAGGAAGATTCAGAGACATAGAGAATAGACTTGTGGTTGCCAAGGGGGAGGGCAGTTGGGGGAGTGATGGATTGGGAGTTTGGGGTGAGCAGATGCAAACTGTAATATATAGGATGGATAAATAACAAGATCCTACTGTACAGCACAGGAAAATATATTCAATGTCCTGTTAAACCATAATGGAAAAGAACATATTTGTATATCTATCTATATATATAGATAGCTAAATCACTTTACTGTACAGTAGAAATTAACACAACATTATAAATCAACTGTATTTCAACTTAAAAAATTTTAAAAGCAAAAAGAACAGCTTTTAAAAAGTGATGATGTTTCTCAACAATTTTGGCAAAAAGTTACTTTATTCCTTTTCAAAAAAACCTTTTTATTTATTTATTTTTTTGCAGTAGGTCTTTGTTGGTTATGCATTTTGAATATAGCAGTGTGTACATGTCCATCCTAAACTCCCAGTCTATCCCTCCTCCCTTCTTCTCTCCCTCTCCATCCAATTATTTGTCAAGAATTTAATGATCTAAAAACACTTAGAGCCATTAAGAAGTCACCATAGAAGAAGAATCCTTTCACAGTATTATTAATTCATGGCTCTGCTGGGGCCCTAAGGCTCAGCTGGTGTTGGAGGACAGCATTCTGGAGACAGCATCTGAGTATAGCAACTCTGCCTTCAGAGTCCAGAGAAGTTTACTATGCAGAGTAGAAGTGTAACTTCTCTTCTGTTTTGATGTCTTTATTCTAGGCCCTTAGGCTTTCTAGGCCCATATGTGGACTTATGGTGGGATTTATAAAAGGAAATTCTCAAATACAAACATGCCCTATACTATAATCACAAACCCTGAAAGAGTGTCAAAGGGAAACAGAGGGGTCAGGAATAGCAAAGCTAGATTGAAACTTGAGCCCGAAGTTGGCATTTCATGCCTTGGCAACATAGTGGACGCAACGCTAAAACATGGTGGAGCTCCTAGCCTTGGGTGGGCATGAGGGGGCTGCAAATTCTGGGTTAGTTCTTTGTCCTTTGAACCTAGAATGGAAAACTGGCCCCAGCTTAGAGGCAGTGGCCACAGGAGGTGAATGAAATAAAGACAGTTTCAGCTTGTACCCCAGATGTATGTGTACCAAAACTGCAATTTTTTTTCCTCCAGTGAGTTTTCTGAGCAACTTAAACATAATTAAGGAAGAAATATTTAAAAATGAGAGAAAAATCTGTTAAGTTATTTTTTTTTAAATGGCAAAGACTTTGAGGATGTCTGATATGGGGCTCCTTTTCACAGGTTGCATTTTGGGGCTTCATCTCTGTGTAACTTCTCCTGCCAAGTGAAAGAGCTGTTTTGTGTAATCACTTTGCAAGCAGAGGTAGAATAAAATTTGTATTTACACAGGGACTTGAGTGTTCTGAGGGTCTTTGGATACTGTTCATCTGTTGCCAGGGGAGGTTCTCAGACTTTGATTCTGAATGTTTTCCGTACACTTTGGGGGCACGTTAAAGATGGAGGGATATTCCTCAACATTTCTAATGAAAGTTGGAGCCTGTGTTTCTTCCCCTGGAGCTTGGTTGGGCTCTGTGGCTACTTTCACAAATAGAGCACAGAGGTGCCCCTTTTCAGGTCCAGGTCTTACAGGCCTGGCAGCTTCCTCTCTGTTTCTTGCAGCCCTGAGCTGTCACATCAGAAGTCCTATTATCTAGATGGCAAGGCTTAGACTTCAGGTGGAGAAGGGGAGCTGAGCCCAACTAAGCCCAGCCTTCCAGAATTTTCCACCAAAATGTTAAGCATATGCATTAAGCCATCTTGTACCCTCGAGTCCAGTCTTGCTGCTACCAAAACCCACCTACTGTCCCCTGTCTCTGCTACGTGGAGCAGAAGAGATGCCATGTCGAGCTGACCCAGAGATCATAAGGATAAATACAAAGATTTCTGTCAAGAAGTAGGTTCTGATAAGAACATTTGAACTATTCAAAAAAAAAAAAAAAAAAAAGTTTTCCTGTTCCAGGAATGCCTTTCTAAGACACATGACTCGTTTATAGCCACCTGCAGATTACAATCTTCAGCACACATTCCAGGCATCATTGGGGCATTTAAATTTGATTAGGCGGATGAAAAACTTCTGTATTAAATTCTTATCTGGTTTTGAAAACTTTCTCATAGACACCCTGAGAACAGATGCCATTCATTCCTCTTGACCTTTGCCCTACTGATTGTCAACACATTCCCAACCAGAAAGCACAGGAGGTTAGAACAAGTCATCATTTTTAATCAGCTATTTCAGGAATAATCTACTAGATTTGGAGAAACCTCATTCCAGAACATCAAGGGTAATTTTATTGAGGAAATGTAAGAACCCAGCTCTTCTACTTCTGCAAGAACTTCAAGGTATTGGATGGGTAAAGTTACAAATTGATTAGCTATACATCATACTTGGAGATAAGACTTGTCTCAAATAAATCAATAATTTCAGTCAGTTTCGTTGCTCTGTGCATGGTGTGCTCTCTCTAAATGGATGAATGCCTGTTTCTCTAAAAAGATCCGATAACGGAATGTTCTGGTTATTCAAATATCCAAATATTTGACTTAATTGGGAATTCCTATCTATACCAGAAAGCATTTTCCAATTTCAAAAAAAAAATCAAGGAAATTAAATACTTTATAACTTTCCCCCTCATTCGATGATGTTGAAGGTCCTGGAATTTACCCAGTGTTCAAGGGTGCTCCCCTGGAGAAGGAAATGGCAACCCACTCCAGTATTCTTGCCTGGAGAATCCTATAGACAGAAGAGCCTGGGGGCTACGGTCCATGGGGTGGTAGAGAGTTGGACACAACTGAAGCGATTTAGCATGCACGCATGCAAGGGTGCCCATAGGAACTCCGCAATGTAGACAAAGAAAGTTCAAGAAACTGTGAATCCTCTATGAAGTCTATTTCAGTGTCAGAGTCCAGAGTTGTGTAGAATTAATCCTGAAGAGCGTGCTGTTCATGTATCATGTCTCCTTTATTTTTAAAAAAGTAGACCATGCTCAGTTGCTCAGCCGTGCCTGACTCTTTACATCACCATGGACAATAGCCCACCAGGCTCCTCTGTCCATGGGATTCTCCAGACAAGAAACTGGAGTGGGTTGCTATTTCCTACTTCAGGGGATCCTGCTGACCCAGGGATTGAACCTGTGTATCTAGTGTCTCTTGCATTGGCAGGAGGATTCTTTATCAACTGCACCACCTGGGAAGCTCTAAAAAAGTAGAGCCTTAGAAGTAAATCCACCTGTTTGCTTGAAGTTTCTTAGTATTTTAACTTGGTGGAAAGGTGTATCCACCTGCAATGTGGGAGACCTGGGTTTGATCCCTGGGTTGGGAGAATAGCCTGGAGAAGGGAACATAGTCTTGCCTGGAGAATTCCACGGATGGAGGAGCCTGGCAGGCTACAGTCCATGGAGTTGTAAAGAGTCAGACATGACTACAAGACTTTCACTTTCAAAGGGGTAGCTCCTATAGAGGATTATGTCCTTGTCCCTGGAAATAATGTGTCCTGCTCAGCTTTGAGGAAGCAGGGATATATTCTTACAGGTTCCCTGACGGAACAGTTTTCAAACTCCTTGGTGAGAGTCAGTGTTCTCCCAGGGGAGTAAGGACTGACCACACTAGGGCAGCAGCTTGGAGAAGGAAGGGACCATCAGAAGGAGCAAGTTCCGGTCACTTCGTGACTGCCTCCCAGAGCTCACTGGCTCACGAGCTTGTTGTCGGAGACCCCAGATGCCAGCTCACAAAGGGCTTCACTCTCAGGGACTCTGTTTGGTTCAAACTGAAGCGTCCCAGTCTGGGACTGTGTCACCTGCACGTTCTCTTCACTGTCACATATGGAAATGAGGCTGCAGAACATAGCCTCTCAGGCCAGGTGGAGCAAGAAGCAGAGCCACAGAGGCAAGGTCTGATTTGAATATTTGATGTCATCACCCAGGTTAGAAATCAACATTAGTTACCATAGGGGTGGGCCTCTAGTTCAGGGAGGAGGGAATGCTCTGGTTCCCACTAGCCCTGATCAGAGATGTCTATGCAGCCATTTCCCTAGTAGCCTTGGCCCTAGTCCAAGAGGAATCTCTCAGCACCTTAAACTGCCTCAGAGGCCAGCCTTGGGGCAGTCATTTCCCCAAAGGTATCCCTGTGTTCACACATGCAAACACTTCACAGCTGATTGCAGGCAACCAGAATGATAAGCATGAAAGATTCTTTACTGAGGCTTCGGAAACTTAATCTCTACCATTGGCATATATGCTAATTGCTTCAGTTGTGTCTGACTCTTTGCGATTCCATGGACTGTAGCCTGCCAAGTTCCTCTGTCCATGGGATTCTCCAGGCAAGAATACTGGAATGGGTTGCCATGCCCTCCTCCAGGGGATCTTCCTGACCCAGGGCTTGAACCCAGCTCTCCCTCATTGCAGGCAGGTTCTTTACCGCTGAACCACCGGGGAAGTCCATTGTTGGCATAAGTAACTCCAAATTTCTAACCAACCTGGACCCTTCACCTGCAAACTGGCTTTGAGGCACATGGAATCTGGATATCAGTTTCTTTTCATGAATATACATATACACACACACATATATATGCTGCTGCTAAGTCGCTCCAGTTGTGTCCAACTCTGCGACCCCATAGACGACAGCCCACCAGGCTCCTCTGTCCCTGGGATTCTCCAGGCAAGAATATTGGAGTGGGTTGCCGTTTCCTTCTCCAATGCATGCATGCATGCTAAGTCACTTCGGTTGTGTCCGACTCTGTGTGGCCCTATGGACAGCAGCCCACCAGGCTCCTCTGTCCACAGGATTCTCTAGGCAAGAATACTGGAGTGGGCTGCTATTTCCTTCTCTCTATATATATACATATAAAATTATCAAGCAAAAATCTCCTTGTGCCTTCCAAGCATCTGTAAACATGATGCTTGTTGAATGGCTGCCTGGGGTGCTGACTCATCCATGTCAGTTCCCTGCTGTGAACCCCCAAAGCACGGCCAGTAAGGAAAGTCAGGCTATATATAAATATATGTATAAATGAATGCATGGGTAAATGTCATATTCCTATTTATGTCTACCAGATGGCTGAGTTAATTAATCAATTGAGTGAATTAGATCTAGAGATACTGGATTTTCCTAGTCTGAACTTTCTCAACAAGAGAAGCCTTTTGAATTGCTAGGCACATTCTTTTATTATTTCATTGTTCATTCAGCATGTACTTATTGACTGCCTGTCGAGCATATGCCTGGCTCCAGGCTAAGTGCTAAAGCGATGGTGTGAATCTAGATGGACATGGTCCTTGCCTACTGGAGGTTTACTCAGGCCAGGAGGAAAGCCACACTAGAAACATTGTTACTTGGGTTGTTAATCACCGGGGTGACAGTGCTGATCATGGAAATGTACAAGATTCAGTGAGAACATGAAACAGGAGCTCTAATTAGGGAGGTCAGCTTCCCTGTAAAAGAGGCACTGAAGTCAATAGCTCACTGGGCAGAGGGAGAGAAAGGTGTGGGCAGAGTGGTGTGGGAGGCAGAAGTTAGACATCGCTTGGCACTAAAAGATGCTGACAGCCAGGGTCAAGGGAGAGGGGAACAGGATTGTCAAGGACCTTATGGAATATTTTAAAGATTTGGAGTTTTATGCTAATGATATTAAGGAGTCATAAGGGTTTCAAGAAATGGTGGCATGTGATCAGACATGGATTTTTAACAGATGGTTCAACTGTCCTGTGGATGCTGAGCTGGAAGGAAGGAGAATGAACACACAGTTGTCAGGAGGCCCCTCGGAGTCCAGAAGGGAGATGCTGGTGGTGGGGAGATGAGGGTTGGAGGTTGGGGACAGGACTGGACGGATCCTCTGTCCTCCAGCCTCACTCACTTTGCAGCTCATCCCGCCTTTCTGCAAAGGAAAGCAATCTCAATAGCAGCAGGAAGGGAAAATAGTCACAAGTCAACACATGTGTTGCACACCACATCAGGCACTGTGTAAACCACCAGAGGGGACAGCAATGAAGACAATGGAGTGTGAGATGACACTCCTGGGCAGGTGCCTTCAGGGCTGCATTCTGCCACTTCCTGCATTTCCCACTTTCTCAACCTCAGACGCTTCTCCATCCCACATTTGTACTGTGAGGAAGTGCTAATGTTGTCTTTGTGATTTTTCTACATTTCTTTTATTCAGCATTTTCCTCTCCTCTGCTATGATATATTCTAAGGATCTACTATGATATATTCTAAGGATTTGGCATCAGTGGCTTCCCAGGTGGCTCAGCTGGTAAAGAAGCCACCTGCAATGTGAAAAACCTGGGTTTGATCCCTGAGTTGGGAAGATCCCTTGGAGAAGGGAACAGCTACCCAGTCCAGTATTCTGGCCTGGAGAACCCCATGACCTGTATAGTTTGTGGGGGGTCTCAAGGAGTCGGACACGACTAAGTTACTTTCACTTTTTCTGAATAAAAAATTGAGAAATGAAAGGCTAAAAGTTGAAGATGTCTCAAAAAAAAAAAAAAAAAAAAATCCCTGTGGTCCAGGTTGGAGATGTTATTTATTTGGCACATTCTCTGTTCTAGGCATTAAGTGCATTGTGGGCATTAAGTGTCCTAATATTTATCTTTGTAGCATTAATAAATACTATTATTATTATCCCAATTTTATAAGTAACAAAATTGAGGCTCAGAACTATTAACTTACTGAGGGCTGCACAGCTGGGTGAGATGAATGGCAGAAGGTTACCTCTCCAGATGAAGAAACAGGGAGAATTTCTTCTTCCAGCCCAGTCCTTGCAGAGCCTCTACCCTCAAATCCAAGCTCTAAACAGTGTCAACTTAAAAAATAGTCACAACCTAAAAGTTGAGAGTTATGTTTTAGACAGTGGGAATTTTTAGGACTTCAAGCCTGGCGACAGCATCTCAAGTAACCCTGTGAGAACTGCTCCAAGGAGACAAGGGGAGGAGTCAGGTTACAAAAAAGTTTTGCAAGAAAGGGCAGGTAGTCTGAACATCAAAAGATTAGTCTAAATAAAGAAAACCAGGTATTCCAAATTAAGGAGTTTACCACTTTTCTAAGTATGGGAAGATGCAAGAATCTGGGCTTGCTGAAATTGTTCCTTTCATATGCCCCTCACCTCTCTGAGGCCAATATCCCGTGTTTTTCACATCCTGAGCTTCCTTTCCTCAGGGCTTACTGTAAGGAGTGGCTGCAGACTGACAGCTGCTAGGCAGCAGATATTCTCCTTCATGAGTGCCCTTACAGCTCACTAGCTCACATTGGCAAGCTTCTTCTATTGCTGCGTGTTTACTGATGGCAGGAAATAGTCTGTTTCTCAGCAGGCACAACCAGACATCCAGCTCCATTGGAATAAAATCCTCAGGAGATTCCACAGGCCCTTCAGCCCCTTCCCCTCTGGGCTGCAGGCTTATAGCTACTGCTTTCCCTGTCAAAGGGCCAGGGCTCTGGAAGCCACTGCCCCCAGGCTGGACCCTACATAGCATTGAGAATGAAGACTTGCTGTTGTTGCTCAGTTCTGTCTGATTCTTTGTGACCCCATGGACTGCAGCATGGCCAAGCTTCCCTGTCCTTCACCATCTCCCAGAGTTTGCTCAGACTCATGTCCATCGAGTTGGTGATGCCATCCAACCATCTCATCCTCTGCCATCCCCTTCTCCTCTTGCCTTCAGTCTTTCCCAGCATCAGGGTCTTTTTTAATGAGTTGTCTCTTTGCATCAGGTGGCCAAATTATTGGAGCTTCAACTTCAGCATCAGTCTTTCCAATGAATATTCAGGGTTGATTTCCTTTAGGATTGGCTGGTTTGATCTCCTTACTGTCCAAGGGACTCTCAAGAGTCTTCTGCAACACCAAATTTAGAAAGATAACTGTGATCAAATGATACAAAGGCCAGGACAGAACAAAGTCTAAGACTATCTGCTACCCTATCACCCACTGGGTGATCCTTCCAAGGATGGACTTTGTAAGCCATGAGTGAACCTGAAATTCTAGCTGAACTGTCTTTGAGAAACTTCCCATCTAAGTGATTGGAATGGAGTGTCAACATGGTAATGAAATCATTAATGGAGAAACCTAAGATCAGACATCAGGACAGTAAGCCTTTTAGTTAATTTTCTCACCTGAAAGAGAACTTGGAACACCTTGCTGTGCTCAGTTCTCCTCAACTGTTATATCAGGGATGGAGAAAACAATAGTAAGAAGTTCGATTTTTCAAAGTATAGTTGCCATGGCTGACAGAACAAATTTACAGCACCAGGAAAGTCTGGTTTTAATTCCCACCATCTTCCTGGGATAAGTGGGTGGCTTAGTTAATAAAGCTGATCTCCCACTTCTGGAATTAGATTGTGCTCCCAAGCTGAAACAGGTCTGCATTTAATTTGGATATGCTCATGTATTCTGGGTCTGTGCTATCCAATAAGAAATGGTGCTTAATTCTGAAGCTGCAGTGCTGGCTGAGGAGCAGTTTCACTTCTTACGGGTCTCCTAAGACGTAAGGATTTTAAGCCGTTGCTTTCAAAAGTTGAGTCTGATTGTGCATGAGCCAAGGGGAGTGTGAGGGCAGTTGGGGGGTGGTGGGGGGAGGGTGTTTTACAGTCGTAAAAGCACAGTTACATGTAGCCAGGCAGTTCTCTCTCTGTTCAGATATCTAGCAAATAAGCCAGAAACCCAGAGCCAAGACTCAGCAGCATTATTGATACTGAAAGGTCAAAAATGTCTCCTCTCTCTTCTTTTCTTTCTCTGCCAGTTAACGACAAGGGGATTTATATTCAGACATGACTGTGTTTCTAGAGGACTCCAAAACTCTTGGTGTGAATTAATAAACTTCATCATATGGACAGAGCTAAGAATAAAAGTCATATGATCATTCCTAATAACAGTCAAAAACCACATTTGACAAAATTTATCAACAATTCGTGATAAGACATAGGAATTGAGAAAAATTTCTTAACATGAGATGATAAACTCTATATACCTCACCCCAAACCCTTCATCATAGTTAGTGGAAAAACACTAAAAGTTGTGTTCCACTAAGTCAGAAACTAGGCAAGAATGGCCATTGCTCATCATTACTGTTGAACCCTGTACTGGAGATAGTAGGCAAAGTAACTGGACAAAAGCAAGTAATTAGGGGATAAGGATTGGAAAGGAAGAGGCAAAACTATCCCTTTTTGCAGATGATATGTTTATACATCTGGAAAACTCAAAAGAATTAATGGAAAAATCTACTTCAAAAATTTTAGTAGAGAGGCAGAACATAAGATTCACAAATACACTAATGAGTTAGAAAAACTAATAGAAGAGAAACTACATTAAAGTAGCAATGTGGTAGCAAAATACAAAACACCTAGGCTTAAACTGAGTAAGAAATGTGCAAACTATATGAGGAAAATGATAAAACAGTCTTGAAAGCCACACATGTAAACTTGAATAAATAATAAGAAACACCATGTTCCTATATGGCAGGAGATAGCAGATGTCAATTCTTCTAATGTTACTTTACATATTTAATGCCTTCCAAAGAAAACTGCTGTTGTTTTTCTTTCTGAAGCCAAATAAATTTATTTTTTAAAAGTTAAAAAAAAACCATTATTGAATTTGTTAGAGTATTACTTGTGTTTTCTTTTTGCTGTTGTTGTTGTTTTGGCTGCAAGGCATGTAGGATCTTAGCTCCCTGACCAGGGATTGAACCTACACCACCTGCCTTGGAAGATGGAGTCTTAACAACAGGACCACCAGAGAAGTTCTGAATAAATTTATTCTAAAGTCCAGTTAGAAGGATTAATAAATAAAACAAAGAATAGGAAGGGTGTGGGGACTAGTCCTACATGATATTGAAATATTTTAAAGTCTCTATAATTATAACAGTTGGTATTGATGTGTGAAGAGACAGACTGAGGTAATCAGATAGAAAATTCAGAAGTATAATAGATACATAAATATATGTAAATTTAGTATATGATCCAACATTTGCTGGATCGTAGAGAAAGCAAGGGAATTTCAGAAAAACATCTACTTCTGTTTCATCTACTATGCTAAAGCCTTTGACTGTATGGATCATAACAAAACATGGAAAGCCCTTAAAGAGTTGGGAATACCAGACCAACTTACCTGTCTCCTGAGAAACCTGTATGTGGGTCAAGAAATAACAGTTAGAACCCTTTATGGAACAACTGATTGGTTCAGGATTGATAAAGGAGTACTACAAGGCTGTCTGCTGTCACCCTGTTTGCTTAACCTATACACTGAGCACATCATGAGAAATGCCAGGCTGGGTTAGTTACAAGCTGGAATTAAGATAGGTGGGAGAAACATCAACAACCTCAGATATACGGAATGTACCACTCTAATGGCAGAGAGTGAAGAGAAGCTATTGAACCTCTTGATGAGGATGAAGGAGGAGAGTGAAAGAGCTGGGTTTAAAACTAAATATTAACATATACTAAGATCATGGCATCCAGCCTCATTACTTCAAGGCAAATAGAAGGGGAAAATGTGGCAGGAGAGACAGATTTCCTCTTCTTGGGCTCTAAAATAAGCAGATGGTGGCTACTATCTGATTATAAAGCCAGAAGACGATTGCTTCTTAGCAGGAAAGCTATGACAAATCTAGACAATGTGTTGAAAAGCAGAGACATCACTCTACTGACAAAGGTCCATATAGTCAAGGCTATGGTCTTCCCAGTGGTCACTTATGATTGTGAGAGCTGGACTGTAAGGCAGGCAGAGCACCAAAGAATTGATGCCTTTGAACTGTGGTGCTGGAGAAGGCTCTTGAGAGTCCCTTGGACAGCAAGGAGAACAAACCAGTCAATCTTAAGGGAAATCAACACTGAATGCTTGTTGGAAGGACTGATGTTGAAGCTGAAGTTCCAGTATTTTGGCCACCTGATGCCAACAGCTGACTCACTGGAAAAGTACCTGATGCTAAGAAAGATTGAGAGCAGAAGAGGGCATCAGAGGATGAGATGGCTGGATGGCATCACCAAAGCAATGAACATGAACTTGGGCAAACTTTGAGAGATGGTGAGTGACAGGGAGGCCTGGCTTGCTGGTGTTCATGGGGTTGCAAATAGTCGGATACGACTGGGTGACTGAACAATGACAACAAAAGAGATATGACTCTAATCTCAATAGTGGGGTAAAGAAGGATATATATATGTAAAACTGGATAATCAAGCATCCAAGTGAAAATAATCAAATGAAAAATACAAAATTTAGACCTTTCCTCACACCACACACTAAGACACTTTCTAAATGGGTCAGAACCTATCATAAATACAAAAAATGAAACCATGTTGCCTCATCCTGACTTGAGCATCCATGGAGCTTGGTATCTGTGGGGGATCCTTGAATCAATACCCCAGGGATACTGAGGGACAACTTACTGAAGAAGAGTTGGGAAAAAGAAGAATAGAGCAAAGTGATGTTTTATGAGACACTCATTAAATGTGATTTGTGGGTTTTGTAGATAATTGTGGGTCCTGAAACACTGATACTCAGAAAGTATTTTCAAAGGGGCATTTGTTTAACACACTTTGAAATAGATTTCAATGTGTCTCTAATAAAAGGAAAGAAAACTCAGCCTACTCTCTTAAAATGTGCGTTCCATCTGTAATTTTCATACTGAGTGGATAAAAAAGCATGTCCCAAAACACATTGTTTGATGTGTGACTATTTGCAAGTGAGAGCTGCAATTTACAGAAGTGCATGGATAAATGTTGAAACTCCAAAGGAATTGTTCTTGATCTATGATCTGAGTAATACTTTTCATTTGAGACCTCAAGAAAAGAAGATAAGTTATCATAAAGTGGACAATGCTTGGATTCATTTATTCAAGATATAAGCTATAAAAGAAGCTTTTTAAAATTCCTTTTATCGCAGTTATCATTCAACATTATTTGTTCAGAAGTCGATATCATATGTATCTTATCAAACTGTGAAGAGTTTAAGTATGGTAGGTTGAAGAGTTATTATTCATGAATGTCATACAGCACAATATTTTGTTGCTATTCATTATGTACTAAAAAAATGACTCCATAGGTTTCTCTGGTGTCTTGAAGTTGTTTTTAAGCTGTCAAACATATAAAACTTACTACCATCTTGAAGAAATCAAATATTAAATACTCAACTGTGTGTAAGTTGAGTACACCACTGAAAAATCAAACCCTTTGTAAATGAATTCAATTTAAGAGACATAGTATTTGGGAAGTTGTATCTGATTTTCTTTAATAATTAATGTATACTTGTGGATAAAGTATTCCATAATTTCTTCTGTGGTCTAATTTTGCAAGTTTCTATAGGGATAACATTTTAAGAACTTCTCTACCTTAACCAAAGTGCCCTTGTACTTTTCCTTTTTATTTTTAAATTATGACATCACCATATTTTGTTGAGTGGTAGGTAGAGAATTATAATACCAGGTACTAATAGAACAAGTAATGAGTACAGCATTAAGGTCAAGTCTGTAATGCCAGCCTTTGGGTGGGATCTGAATATTTCAGCCAACTGTCTGAAGGTTTTGTCTGTACAAACCAAACCAACTCCCATTTGATAACTGAACAACTTTTCTATTTTTATCTGAATATACAAAGCACTTTTATTATTCTTTATTGAGGTATAATTGACATGTAATCTTACATTAGTTTCAGTTTACAATGTAATGATATGATGTTTGTATACATTGCAAAATGGTCACCACAATAAGTCTAGCCAACATCTGTCACCACACATGGTTAAAAATTTTTTTCTTGTGATGAGAACGTTTAAGATGAACTTTCTCAGCAACTTTCAAACATGTAATACTGTATTATTGACTATAGTCACCACACTGTATATTATATCCCCATGACTTGTATATTTTTTAATTGGAAATTTGTATCTTTCAACCACCTTCACCCATTTTGCCCCCTCCGATCCCCCACTACTGCCAATCACCAATCTGTTCTCTGTAGCTATGAGCTTGTTTTCTGGTTGTTATTTCAGATTCCACATATAAGTGGGATCATATTGTATTTCAAGCATGCTTTAAATTATTATTCTCTCTTTGGAGAAGAGGAAATTAAGGCACAAAACAGTTAATTGCTTTCTGCACGTTCAACCTGAAATCTAGGCCCAGGCAATGCAATTCTAGAGCCCACTGTTTCTAAACCACTGTGTGGTGCCAGACATCCCAAGAATATAGCTTAACTTCAGGTTAATGTTTCAAGATTTAACTCATGACATCCTCTTACACTTTGGGAAAATAAGCAATAATTTCAGTTGAAATGAATTTCCTTTTGAATGTCTCTCTCTCCTCACATGTGTTCTCATTAAATTTGTTCATCCAAATTTGCTATTCAGTTGCCCAGTTGTGTCTGACTCTGCGACCCCATGAATGGCAACACGCCAAGCTTCCCTGTCCTTCCCTATCTCCCAGAGTTTGCTCGGACTCATGTCCATCGAGTCAGTGATGCCATCCAACCATCTCACCCTCTGCTGCCCTCTTCTCCAGAAGAGCGAGAAATGACCCAGCATCAGGGTCATTTCTGATGAGTCGGCACTTTGCATCAGGTGGCCATCCAACTTTAGCAACATGGTTTATTGGTCTGCTTCCCCTTCTGGGCTTGAAGTTCCTTTAGGACCGAGGTTGTGCCTTCTCTAGACCCCTAGCTCTTAGTATGAAGCTCTGCCCAAGGTAAGGACTAAATCATACTGGCTAAATGAATAAATGCATTTTATTTCCCTTCCTAGCTGTGCAGGAGAGTTATCTTTGAAGCTTTTGATTCTCTAGATTTAGGGTTGGTTTTAGATTGTATTTGAATATTGGCCAATGAGAATCTGGCCAGATCAAGGAAGTTAACATGTTCTGGAAAGTGAGATGCCTGCATAAAATACCTTGAATCATTTTCCCATTGGTGTAATTTGAAAATGATAAGCAAAAAGTTATGTATCATGTTTCTCAGAATTTCACTTTACTTCTTTTTTCAGGTAATACATGGCTCTAGCTATTATTTTGCACCTAATTAGGGAGGAGGAGTAGAAAACAAAACAGAAAATATCAACAAAGAACCCAAAGCTCGTGCCTTTTCCAGGTACTTAGAGCAAGGATTTTATTTATGAGCTGATTCATTTGCTTCTCATTTTAATTATAAAAAATAAAAGACTAGGTATTTTTCTGTCTGACTCACTTTGTCAAAGGGAAGAAAAATGCGAGTATTTAGAACACTGTTTGTGGCTTGTCTTTTTGAGATCCTTTGAGAATTCCTCCTCTAAAATTCCTAAAACTTTTTCTGTTGCTTCGTGCTCCCGGATGAAACTGATTACTAGAAACCAACAGAGCTAGAACGAATTTGAGCTACATGCAAAGAGCAAGCAGCCGTGGACGGGGAGAAAAAAACTTGGGTTTTAGTCTTAGTTCAGCTATTAACTCAAAGGTGATCTTAAGCACGTCATTTAATCTCCGAGGACGTCCATTTCATCAATCTGTAAAGTGAGAGGCCGGGGTTAGATGACCCTTCAGCACTCCGTCAGCTCTCACAATCTATAAATCTTTAACCCAGTTCATTTCCTCTTTCCAGCAGGCATGGCGCAGTGCAGCCTGACAGTTTAATGAGAAGCAATCCTTTCGGATTAAAGTCTGTGTGCTGGACCTGTCCGTAGGCATGTCAGATCTATTCCAAGTTTTTTCACCCTGCTTTTTGTCCCCATAGGCTGACCTTTAAAGACTGTATCACAGGTTCCGTTGCCCTCTGGTTTTTGGTTAGATTCAGTCCCTGAAGGCACCAGAGGGGATCAGAAGATGGGAGGAAGGAGAGGTCAGGGCTTCTGTTATCAGTTTCTAGTCTCTACAGGTCCTCTTGGGGGCCAGAGCTGGACTCTCCTCTTTCTGATCTGAAGGATGCAGTTCCTGGTGGGTGGGGAGTGGGGAGGGGGCTGGTGGGAGAGGTAACTGCCCTAACTTTAGCTCTTAGAATTGCCTCTTTTTTTGTCTCTTTTTGTCTAAGTGTGACAGGGGCTACCCCTGAGTGCTTCATATTTCTTGTTGGTTTCTCTTAACCCTACCTTCAGCTTTATATATAGATGTCAACTACAAATTGGCACTCGCCATGGGCACTTGCCATTCACCTCTACAAAGATTAAATCACGTGCTGCTGCAGCTGCTGACCTTCAACACCCCCTGAAAGGAGTTCAGAGTGGAAAGCAGAAATGAGGCACTCTGTGCTTGGGGAAGCAGGGAACTGGCAGGACAGGTCTTCGGATAGTTAGATATTCTTAGGAGTCGATCTTATGAATCCAATTCTTGTATCTCCCCACACCCAGAAAATCATTAAAATCCTTCATGGTTATGACAGCTCCTCATGACTAGCAAAAGCTTCTGAGACTAGCAGAAACCATTTGGAAAAATCTGTGGTTGATTGCATGTATTCCCCCTTCACCAAAATCACATAGATACTGACTTTCCTCCCTACCTCTTTTGAGCAGATTCTCAGAGCTCTCTGAGTTGCTGTCTCCGGGGCTGCAGTCCTCATTTTCCTCCAAGTAAAACTCAGTCACAACTCTCACGTTCTGCGTTTTTTTGAAGTCCACAGAGGGCATTCATTAAACTCACTTTCATCCTTTCTCATTCTGAGAAAAAGGTAGGCCATGTCTTCACAGTAAATGGAAGCATGGTTTTGTGGATTTTTCCAGCTGAAATTTTTTACTAAGCTGATTTGGACATTTAGCACAAACAGGAGTTTATTAAATACTTTGACAGAAGTAGATTTGCACAGGGACCTGATAGAAGTTTTTAAATCCTGACAGTTACATCACTGGGTAAATAGACAATTTTGACTAGTGTTTCATCTTTCCTAAATATTGCAGTGGAAATGGTTCCTGGGTTCATTGGCAGATCCTGGGGAGATTAGGACTGATGACACATCTGTTTATAAAAGTGCAATTTAGTTGGTTTACATGAGTCTAATTTCTTGAGTTAAATTACTCTCCTTGGAAGATAGACAGTATATTTTCTAATAAATAAAAATACCCCCAGTATATACTAGAAGACTGAGAACTCTGCAATGTGGTTGACCAGCTGACCAGTAGCATAAATAAAAAACTGGCATGTTAATGACACATTTTCTCCAAATGAAATCTGGTGGAACTTGCCTTAGTACAATGCTATGTCCCAGGAAAGAACTATAAGGACAAGTGACACTGAGAGAAGATTCTGAGAATTCCCTGGAACTTTGGCACTTTTAGATTTCTTCTGGAATGAGATTAAAGGCAGAATTAACAATTAATTTCCCAAAAGAACAGGAGAAATCTCATTGCTTTCCTGATACATAAAATTTGACTAAATCTTAAAGATGAGATAAAACTCTATGGGTAGACTGGGAGAGGAAGAAAAGGCTTTCAAAGCAAAAAGAGAAACACAAGCAAAGGCCCTGAGGTATGAGATGACGTAGTACATTCTGGGTCAACAAGAAGAATATTCTATTGCAGAGGTCAAGACAGAGGTGTAGCTGGAGAACAGACCAGCAAGGTCTGTATATGTCATGCCAAGGACTTTGTACTTCATCCTGTAAACCAATTACTATTATGAGTTGTGTGTGTATACTTGTGTGCTCACTCGGGTCTGACTCTTTGTGAACCTATGGACTGTAGCCTGCTAGACTCCTCTGCCCATAGGATTCTCCAGGTAAGAATACTGGAGTGGATTGCCATGCCCTCCTCCAGGGGATCTTCACCACCCAGGGACTGAACCCCCGTCTCCTGCACCTCTTGCATTGCAGGTGAATTCTTTACTGCTGAGCCACTGGGGAAGCTCTTTACCTCCTTCTGCCTGGCCCTAAAGCCAACTGAACTCATAATGAGTTTTTCTTAAGGGAGCGCTTCTTCTCCAGAACCAATTTCTACATCATTTCACTTTTACTACAAAAATATCCCTCTAAATAGTATCTTAAAACATCAATTGTTTATCCCCATATATCTGAGAGTTGGTTGCATAGAGCTGATCAGGCTGCACTTGGCTGAAAACAATGAAGTCATTTCTAAGATGTGAATGTAGGATGTGTATCATTCACTGTGATTTGTGAGGAAGGGGAAGAGCATCCTTGAGGGGGAAGGTGAAGAGTGCGGTTTTGGATACATTGATCTTATGATGTCTGTGGGATACTTGAGTGAAAAAGACATGGGACTGGAGCCTAGGAGATTGGTCTTGGCTACAGAGAGAGAGAGAGACTGAGAGAGAGAGAGAGAGAGCGCGCACGCTAAAGACTTATACTGTTGGTGGGCATGCAAACTAGTACAGCCACTATGGAGAACCGTGTGGAGACTCCTTAAAAAACTGGAAATAAAACTTCCATATGACCCAGCAATCCCACTTCTGGGCATACACACTGAGGAAACTAGATCTGAAAGAGACACATGCACCCCAATGTTCATCGCAGCACTGTTTATAATTGCCAGGACATGGAAGCAACCTAGATGCCCATCAGCAGACGAATGGATAAGGAAGCTGTGGTACATATACACCATGGAATATTACTCAGCCATTAAAAAGAATTCATTTGAATCAGTTCTAATGAGATGGATGAAACTGGAGCCCATTATACAGAGTGAAGTAAGCCAGAAAGATAAAGACCATTATAGTATACTAACACATATATATGGAATTTAGAAAGATGGTAACGATAACCCTATATGCAAAACAGAAAAAAAGACACAGATGTACAGAACAGACTTTTGGACTCTATGGGAGAAGGCGCGGGTGGGATGTTCTGAGAGAAGAGCATTGAAACAAGTATACTATCAAGGGTGAAACAGACCACCAGCCCAGGTTGGATGCATGAGACAAGTGCTCAGGGCTGGTGCACTGGG
Organism: Cervus canadensis; assembly: GCF_019320065.1. Lineage (NCBI taxonomy): Eukaryota > Metazoa > Chordata > Mammalia > Artiodactyla > Cervidae > Cervus > Cervus canadensis. The sequence goes on along the minus strand of NC_057395.1, from coordinate 37,451,942 downwards.
AAGACCCAGAGGGATTGTATGGGGAGGGAGGCAGGAGGGGGGATAGGGAGGAGGAACACATGTAAATCCATGGCTGATTCATGTCAATGTATGGCAAAAACCACTACAATATTGTAAAGTAATTAGCCTCCAATTAATAAAAATAAATGAAAAAAAAAGAGCCTCTTGATGAAAGTGAAAGAGGAGAGTGAAAAAGTTGGCTTAAAGCTCAACATTCAGAAAACTAAGATCGTAGCATCTGGTCCCATCACTTCATGGCAAATAGATGGGGAAACAGTGGAAACAGTGGCAGATTTCATTTTTCTGGGCTCCAAAATCACTGCAGATGGTAATGTGGTGTGCAGGCTTCTCACTGCAGTGGCATCTCTTGTTGTGGGGCACAGGCTCGAAGGCATGTAGGCTTTGGTAGTTGCGGCTCCCAGACTCTAGAGCACAGGTTCAATAGTTGCGGCAACTTGGGCATAGTTGCTCCAAGGCACGTGGGATCTCCCCAGATCAGGGATCGAACCCATGTCTCTTGTATTGACAGGTGGATTCTTTACCACTGAGCCACAGGGAGGCCCAGGTGCACCAACATTTAATAGACATGGAGAGGAAGGACAGCTCACAGAGAGAACTTGGATGGGACAGAGACGAAGAAAAGAAGAGCCTTGTGTAAGCCAAAGGAGAAGAGTTTCCCTGTTGTAGGAGTCATTTCTGTGACTGTAATTACTAATAGCACCACTGTTCATTCTTAAACGTGTAGTGGTTTGAAGATAAATCATGTAGTCTCTTTACCAATAATCTTGTATCTGTCAAATCCATCAGATGCTCTTCTGTTTTTATATATCATGACCACTCTGTGGAATCTGGTACATAAAAAGACCACATGATTTATCTTTGAACCAGGACATGTTTGAGAGTGAACAGAGGTTCACTCTCAAATAATAATGACAGAACAACACATGTTCTCAGGCAAACCAGACATATGGTCATGTGGTGTCCGGGGATCCCTGCCAGGCTGTTTCTGCGGGGTGAGTGGAGTGTAAGCTTTCGAGAGAGCAGGACAGTGATGGGAACGGGGGAAGGCAGAGGCAGATGGAACAGCTTTCTTTCTGGGAGCTGGGTAAGTGGACAAGGAAGTGAGTGGCACAGGGAAATGATAGCCAAAGAGTGGGCTTTGCAGAAATGTTTGAATACTCTTCTAACAGAGGGCCCTCAGACAGTTTCTAGAACTGTGTATCTAAATATAACTGACTGTGAGAACTTCTAGGAGGATTTAGAATGTGAAACCAGTTGGTGAGACCACCCCCACTTTCTTTTTTAGCAACAAGGCTGGGGTATGGGGGGTGGGGAGAGGAGGAAATCTGTTGCTATGATAGTACATAAGATACCAGATGGGGGCTTCCCTGGTGGCTCAGTGGTAAAGAATCTGCCTGCCAATGCAGGAGACACAAGTTCGATCCCTGATCTGGGAAGAACCTACAGTTGTGGAGCAACTACATGTAGTCTCTACTGAGCCTCTGCTGTAGAGCCTGGGAGCTGCAAAGACAGAAGCCCGCATAGAGCCTGTACTCCACAAGAGAAACCACAAAACTGAGAAGCCTGCGCACTGCAACTAGAGATTAGCCCCCACTCATTGCAACTAGAGAAAACCCAGCCCAGCAAGGAAGACTCAGCACAGCCAAAAATAAATAAGTAAATAAAGTTATGAAAGAAGAAGACATCAGACAATAGTAAAAAAAACAACCACCTAGGCTCAGTTTGGGATTTTTTTTTTTCCAGCAAGAACAAAACCATGTTCTTACACCTGGCCTTGAAATACTCCATTGTCAGAGGCCCTCAGTGTTACAGCAATATGCCCTGCCAAAAAAAAAAAAAAACAAAAAACACTCAAGATAAATAAATATATTATGAGACAATTAAGTCTCAAATTGCTTCGAGAGTGTTCAGACCATCCAGAAAATGATGGATGGCTGCAGGTGGCATCCACTTCTTCATTCTTTGGCCCCTAATAAGGTTTTCCTCTAAGTAAGTTATTCCCCATCCACCACACTCAACTGCTAAGAACTGTTCTGAAACCAGGGTGATGGCGCAGGTTCCCACTGAACAAACCTTCTTTGTTATTTTTTAGCCACATCGTTTGGCTCAAAAGGGCATGTGAGCAGCATCAAGAATAATTTCATGATAATCTAGGTCAGGTTTTTCCTTTCACACCGGTGCCAGAGTGTGGGAGCACCAGTTTCACCGACTTCAGGAGTCATCGCAGCATTGGACAGCTTATCTGTGTGGCTGTGTTTCTCCGATGGGGTTCCAACCGGAAAATGTAGAATCCCTGCTCTCAAGCAACACTGGGAATGATGCTGAGAGCTCTACTTGATCTCAAAACCCCATCGGCATGTGTATGCGGATTTCGGTTCTTTTCTTTTCAGAACTCTTTCAGTTCACTAACAACTAGTCGAATAACGTTACATTTTGGCTAAGCAGAATGTGAGAAGCCATGTTACATTTGAAAAAGAATCTTTTCTTTTTAAGGTATAAAAGATAACGGACTTTACAACTGACAATGATGAAACCACTTTGCCTATAACAGAACTCCAAAGATAGGGGCCAATTCACTTTCAACGTTTCTTAGTTTCATTGAAACTTCAGGGCTGTTTGAAAAAAATGGAAAGACAGAGCTTTAAAGGCAAGTATATAAAATGTAAATTGCTTCCTCATATTAAGGTAGATGGTGGACTCTTGTTCCCAGCCTTTTTGAACGAAGCGTGAATTCTGATCGTCGGCTCTGGGTTTCCCACAGTAACTTGGCTTCACTGAATGGTAGAGTCCCTCAGAGTCCCACTGCACCATTTATTAGCTGTGTTACTTCCAATAAATTAACCTGTATCATTTTCCTCACCTGTAAATAGGGGGAAATCATAATGGCTGACTCACAGGACCCTGTTGTTAATTATTAAGTGAGACTGTGTTGGAAAATCCCCTGGTATAGGGCCTATTATATCTTAGTACAAAAAGCTTCCATCTATTTTTTTTTTTTTTTTTTAGTGAAGCATGACTATTTTATCTTAAAACTGCAGTTGCATTGCTGGGGTTTACTGTTTCTACACTGTGTCACAGATTATTCTCCTTAGTTTTTAAATTATTTTTTAAAACATCATATTTGATATTGAACTGCTTTGTGATTCTAACTGACATGGAACAAGGGGGAAAAAAGCTTTTATCTTAATACAAAATAGATATTCAAGAAGGACCTACTGTATAGCACAGGGAACTCTACTCACTATTCTGTAGCAACCTATATGAGAAAAGAATCTGAAAAAGAATAGATATACATATATGTATAACCACATCACTTTGCCATACACCTGAAACTAACACATTAGAAATCAACTGTGCTCTAGTGTAAAATACAAATTAATTTAAAAACTCTATAAATATTAACTATACTGTTGTTTCTTCTTGTCACGGACCCTAATTGAGGTGGCCTCAAGAAGACTCTCTTCAGGATGGAGGGGACACGTGTATACTTCGGGCTGATTCATATTGATGTATAGAAAAAATCATCACAGTATTGTAATTATCCTCCAATTAAAATAAATTAATTAAAAAAAGAAGACTTTAGAAAACCCTAGCATTTGGGGTAAGCTACTGCAGCCTCCAAACCTTGAATCTGAATGATGGTGCAGGAGTTCAGTACCCTTGATGGATCTCTGCATGTAAATGTCCAAGTTCAGAGAGCTCCCAGCACTCGGGGAGTAGGGAGCCTCAGAATCTGTCCACAACAGTAGTGGGATTAGGGCTTTGCATACTTTTCAGGTTGGAGCTCTCCAAGTTACTAGCCTGCTTCTCCCTTCAGAGCCCTTGAAACTTTTGCTTTCTCCAGTCTCAGCTCTATGGGAATTGAACACTGGTGGTCACTGAACCCTGGCTTTTTGACATGGCCTCCTAGCTCTGGCCTGGGGGTTTCATCATGAGAGCTATTCCTGGTCTGTCATTCATGTCTCATGAGAGAGCCTTCTCCACTGGATGGGGGACTGTCTAAATTCTGCATAGAAGCAGGATTTTTTTTTTTATCATAAATGATAAGGAATCGAGTGACATACTTTGACAAATATACAATGTTGTCTTCTGAAAACCAATCTTCCTGGTGGGTATTATTTGGCTTGTACAATGCAATGCTTCTTTGTCATGATTCCTTAAAATATAATAGACATAAAATGACAGCAGAAAAGTCAGCTGCAAATAACTCTTTATTATGACTTTTAGGATAGGTTGTAGAACTATGTATCATGAAGAAAAATCCTAGAAGCTGTTTTGAAAAAACAGTCTTAAGCTATTACAGTTGAAGAGGAGATCATGGAAAGAAAACATTTTCTTTGTAAGTCTCAACAGAATGGACACATGGCACTTTAGTGGAAATCTTATGAAGAAGAATATTATTGATGATAGGCATTCTGTCATTAGTGTTTAAAAAGTCACTTTTAAAGTGTGAAATATAAAGATAGATACATACATACATGTATATCTGGGGTTTCCCTGGTGGTTCAGCAGTTAAAAAAAACAACCCATCTGCCAAGGCAGGAGATGTGGGTTCAATCCCTGGGTCAAGAAGATCCCCTGGAGAAACAAAATGGCAACCCACTGCAGTATTCTTGCCTGGAAAATCCCATGGACAAAGGGGAGGGGGCTACAGTCCATGGGGTTGCCAAGAGTAGGACACGACTGAGCGACTAAAAGAACAACAATATGTATGTCTCTATATTTTTAACGAAAGTGAAAGTTGCTCAGACGTGTCTGACTCTTTGTGACCCCATGGACTGTATCATCCATGGAATTCTCCAGGCCAGAATACTGGAGTGGGTAGCCTTTCCCTTCTCCAGGGGATCTTCCCAACCAGGGATTGAACCCAGGTCTCCTGCATTGCAGGCAGATTCTTTACCAGCTGAGCCACCAGGATATCCTAAAAGTTTTGAACAGGTTTATACATCATTACCTAGAAATTCCAGTTCCAGGGTGTTATCTGACAAGAAATATTTGTTGAATGCCAACTAGATTTTCTGGGCATTTGAGATTCATCAAGAAAGAATGACATTTACCAGTGTGCTTTCTGAGCTTACATGCTAGCAGGTCACCACAGACAATAAACAGTGAACATAATGACTAAGTAAATCAGAAAGTTATGTTTGAGGGGTTAGCGCTATGGGAAACTAGGAGAGCAGGTGGGGGGATCAAGAGTGGGAATGTGGTAAAAAAGAGCAGGTTACAGATTAAACAGCAATTCTTTGCATTATTTTTAATAGTATTCCATTGTATACGAGCATCATAATTTGTTTTAGTTTATTTCTAAATCTCCATTATAAATAAAGCTTCAATAAACATCCGTATCTATATGTGTGTATACATTTGTCTCCCTGCCTGATCATCTTCTTAAAATAAATCTTCAAAGTTAAATTAGTAAGTCAAATACTATATAGGTATTGTATATACTGTATATTGTATATACAGATATATACTATACAGGTTTATGGCTTACCTTAGAGAAAGTCTGAGCCAATTTACACTCATTGTGCACTTACATTTTTTATGCTTGCCCAATTTCATCATCAAAAATGAGAATGACTAGATTTTTCATGATATATTCTATGACATCAAGTGAAAATTTAAAAACTGTATTTGCTATAACATGTTAATCACACACACACTTGCTGCTGCTGCTGCTGCTAAGTCACTTCAGTCATGTCCAACTCTCTGCAACCCCATAGATGGCAGCCCACCAGGCTCCTCTGTCCCTGGGATTCTCTAGGCAAGAATACAGGAGTGGGTTGCCATTTCCTTCTCCAACACGCACACTTGACTAAATGTTAATACACCAGCATGTTAAGTCTTTCCTTTTAAAATTCAATACTATGGGTCATTTTTGCTTTTCCCCTCATACTTTCCCACAGTTCCTAACTTTTCTATACTCAGAGTGAATTTTCTTTATCTAATTGCTTTTGCTTTTACAGATAATAAAGAAAAATCAACTTTAAGCAAGCAAACAATATTAGGAAGCTTTATCATGCTTTGTCCAAGTTCATGACAGATAACGGTTTCATAGATCGGAGAGTGCCATTTCTTCATTTTCTTATTAATTTTCTCAAATGGTAAAGTATCTTAAAACACAAACTAACAATTCTTACTATCATCTTTTGGCCAGACTACTTGCCTGATTTGCTTAGGATACAGCAGAAAAAGTCCTGTTCCTTTTCTGCTAGGTGACTTGGTCCTTAAGACTTGGAAATGAGTTTTCCTAAAAGAGCAGCCACAGTTCAATTTTAAAAGTTTTGTTTGGGATAGGGGTGGGGAGGGTCTTTCAGGGTGGTCCTGCATCAAGTCTCTCCAAAGCAGCAGCTCATCCCTTCACCCAAAAGCATTCTTTAGGGGGACCAAACCTGTTAAAAAATAACCAAGTCAGATATGGATTTATTCATGCAACAAATATTTACTAATGGGCTAAGTGCTGGTGATACAGAAGTGAGTTAAGAGACCCCAAAAGTCCCTGCCCTCATGGAGCTTCTCTGCTAGTGGGGGAGGCCACACTGTAAATAAGGTGAGTAAGTACATCACTGGTAGGTTCCACAGGACAAAAATAAAGTAGGAAAGAAGGCTCTGACACACAGGACAGTGAGGCATGCTGAAATCTGAGATGGGGTAGCTAGCGAGGAGCCTCACTGAGAAACCGTGATGTTTTCAGTAGCATCATTTCTTTGGCATATTTCTTGCAGTGACCTTGAGACATTCTGACACCAGGAGAGTAGCTGGGTGGCTCGACTCTGGTTAATATCACCAAGGACACCCATCTGGGGTCTGGCCCTCTTCTTTCAGAACCCTTGGGAGCTGAAGTGATGGCAGCTGCAGGGTGGCTGAGAAACCAGAGGGGAGAAACTGGGAGAAATAATGAGAGAATTTGCCTGAAGCCAGAGCTGTGTCAGGCGTGTCTTTTCATCTTAACTGAGCTGACTTGCTCCCCTTCACGCCCCTGCCTCTGTCTCTCTCTGCTTTGTCATTCCCTGGCTTCACTCCAGCTGCATTTGAGACACCCTCCAAAACAAATAACCAAGACTCCAAAACATTTAGAAAATGGACAAGATAAGAATTTTTATGGAAAAGCCAGTTTGTGCACTTGGAGCCACCACTTATTGGCAAATACTAGATTTTTTTTGAACAATGAAAACAAGTAATATTTTAAAGTAGCTGCCCAGTTTTGTTGTTCAGTTGCTAAGTTGTGTCCGACTCTGTGACCTCATGAACTGCAGCATGCCAGGCTTCCCTGTCCTTCACCGTCTCCTGGAGTTTGCTCAAACTCTTATCCATTGAGTTGGTTGATAAGATGGATTCACCGACTCAATGGATGGTTAGATGGCATCATCTAACCATCTAGCCATCTCAGCCTCCTTCTCCGGCTCTCAGTCTTTCGCAGTATCAGGGTTTTTTCCATTGAACTTTCTCTTCACATCAGGTGGCCAAAGAATTGGAGTTTCAGTTTCAGCATCAGTCCTTCCAATGAATATTCAGGGTTAATTTTCTGAATATTTAATTTAGGATTGACTGGTTTGATTTCCTTGCTGTCCAAGGAACTCTCAAGAGTCTTCTCTAGCACCACAGTTGGAAAGCATCAATTCTTTGGTGCTCAACCTTCTTTATGGTCCCACTCACATCCGTACTGGAAAAACCATAGCTTTGACTAGATGGATCTTTGTCAACAAAGTGATGTTTCTGCTTTTTAATATGCTGTCTATGTTTGTCATAGCTTTCCTTCCAAGGAGCAAACATCTTTTAATTTTGTGGCTGCAGTCACCATCAGCAGTGATTTTGGAGCCCAAGGAAAGAAAATCTGTCACTGTTTCCACTTTTTCCCCATCTATTTGCCATGAAGTGACGGAACCAGATGCCATGATCTTTGTTTTTTGCATGTTGAGTTTCAAGCCAGCTTTTTCACTCTCCTCTTTCACCCATAAAATTCACATTTTATGTATAGGAAATAAGTGTCCATGTACAAGGCCCCGCAGCATCAAGAGCATTTTGTTGCTTTGAGTAATTTACAAATTTCAGATACGATGGGAATGGACGTGTTCATTCCTTCCCTCATGCACTTGAATATGTGGTTTATGCCAGCCTCACGACTTGTCTGGTCTCTGGGTGCTCCCAAAGCAAGCATGTCAATTCCTTGTGAAATATTTATATCTTATACTCTCCATGAAGATTAATGATGTCATGCAGGGACAGAATGAAGATGGTTTAATAGCAAATATAAAATACATGCTTTTTGAATAATATAAAGATATTTTTACCCAAATGTCTCCAAAGGCTCTTCAACTTTGAACGATGGTCAAGTTTCTATTTTGTCATGTAAGGGCAACAAGGCATGCAGTGTCCAAACTGGCTAATAATTCTGAGCTCATGTTTATTTGTTTTTGGATTTATTTTTGTATGAACATTTGAATGTCATTATGTCTGAAGTTCAGTATAAACAAGTCCAGTAAAATGTAGCCAAACGATGACTCCGGAGGCTGCCTGGCATGATTCCCCACTTCATGTCCATCTTGATCTGTACCTGTCACTCCCCAAGGCCATGGCTCTGCCTCTTCGAAGCTACTTCTGCTCAATTGCTCCCTGGAGGGGAACAGTGCCAGGAGCTCAGGAAGGAGCCAATTATGGTGGAATGGCTGGATGGATTGAAATCCTAAAGAGTTATTATAAATCTGAAGGTTGGATTATAGTCATGTATATTATAGTATGTGAGATGGGCTTCCCTCGTGGCTCAGATGGTAAAGAGTCTGCCGGCAGTGCAGGAGACCTGGGTTCAATCTCTCCTGTAGAAGGGAATGACAACCCACTCCAGTATTCTTGTCTGGAGAATCCCATGGACAGAGGAGCCTGGCAGGCTACAGTCCATGGCGTTGCAAAGAGTCAGACAACTGAGAGGCTAACACTTTCAGCATGTGAGATAAAGGGAGGAATTAAATAGAAGGGGAGCTAACTGTGATCGGAGGAGGTGTGTGTCTCTCTTCTCTGGAAAACAAGCCACTGGCACCTGCATCCCATCCCAATCATGCACCCTAACTTGTGGTTGTTCAGTCACTCAGCCATGTCCGACTCTTTGTGACCCCATAGACTGCAGCATGCCAGGCTCCCTTGTCCTCCACTATCTCCAGGAGGTTGCTCAAATTCACATCCATTGAGGTGGTGATGCTATCGAACCATCTCATTCTCTGCCGCCCCCTAACATAACTGGTTTAATCGGAGCTGGTACAGGACTCCTGCTGAGGGAGGAGACAGCAAAAAGGACTCAGGAAGTAGTCTGAGCTGTATTTACACTCTCAGCTGAAGTAAAGAGCAGGTCTACAGTTACTGGGAATCAGATTGGAAACCTGGTCACTGAGCCGCTTGTGATCCCGCCTTGTTGGCTAGTGTAGATGGCCGAGCAGGGCCCCTGGACGATGCCTCTCTCCGTCTGTTGTGGATGGATTCCTGCCATCAGTTCACTGAAGAACAAAAAGACATCCCGATTCAGATCAAATGCAGAGTGATGCGGGCTCTGGCACCAGTCAGCCGTCAGAATTACTCAAGGTCCGGTACACAGAGTGACCTACTTAGAACTTTTCTCTTGCTCTTGGAACTCCTTGCCCTTCCTGATTCCAACCGGCAAGGGAAACACAAAGGCTCAGGGCCAGATGCTTCAGAAATTGCCACGAAGGGCTCCGAACCATGCTGACTTCCGGTGTCAGTTGACAAACCTCTTTCTCATTAGTTTCACCCATGTTGGGGGGCTGCCCTGGGCTCTGGGGATCAGAAGATTTCTTGGCTCCCTAAACCTCTCTCCCCTTTAGGGACACGAGTCCTCTGTTTCCCATCATGTCATCTCTCGAGGGGGTGCCTAACAAGGTGAGACTCCCTCCTGCCCAACCCAACCCAGGTGGCTTCTGTGAACACGTTTGGTTTCACATAGACTCTGCCCTCCCATATGGAAATCAGAACAGGTTTGTCTGGTGTAGCCTCTAACAGCCAGGTCACTGCTGGAGTCATGAAGGTGGAGGATGACAATTCTCCTTATTCAGGTTTCACTGGGACAGGAGAAGATAGGCTCAGAACGGGAGGCCTGGGAACACACCATCTCCAACTGTCCTGGGGAGACACGAAAAATGCCTTGTCCGCTGTTCCTTTTTCCACTTTAGCCTTCTTTAATATATGCATTTATATATTATATATAAATTTATATTTAAATGAGGTATAATTTATACGGGCATTTCCCAGTTAGTTCAGTGGGTAAAGAATCTGGTTGCCGTACAGGAGACGCAAGAGATGTAGGTTCGATTCCTGGGTCAGGAAGATCCCCTGGAGGAGGGCATGGCAACTCACTCCAGTATTCTCACCTGGAGAATTCCATGGACAGAGAAGCCTGGCGGGCTACAGTCCATAGGGTTGCAAAGAGTCGGACACAACTGAAGTGACTTAGCATGCATGCATAAGTTATATATAAATTTATTATTTAACTATATAGTTATATTATGCATACATTTGTGTCTATATAAGTAAACATGTTAGAAACCCCATGATGCCTGGAAAGGATTGGCCTGACCTTACTGCCTTTGGCTATGAGAAGTCGGCTTGTATATGAGCACACAGGGCGCGCTTCCTGCCTCATTGTGATCCCAGAATCACATGACGCTCAGCTGTCCTGCTGATAAACCTTCCCATAGAATGGCTTTGGAATGTGATTGAAACACCCCCAGTGGAGCTCTTCTTTCCAGTGAAGTCAACTGGGTCTGGGCTTTGGTGAAAAATGATGATCCCTCCATTTTGTGAATGAAGAAACTGATGTCTCCAACGCACTGAGTCTTGAGGCAGAAAGAGAAGAAGTATCAAAAATGGTGAGCCTCAAAAACATTTTCTTATTTCCCTTTCTAACCATAATGAGTCCTCCTGCTGGAGACAAATAATAAAGTTATGGACTCATTGTCCTTTGATTAATTATAATAGTAGAATTTCCCCAAATGATAAAAATGTAATTTTTCTCCAGAAGAAGGACCACTGACATTTGTTGAGATGTTCCCAAGGTAGAGACAAGAGCAGTGAAATGTCCTATGGTTGAATCTTATGACTATTTACTTGGATTCTAGGTATAATCTGAGAGCCCACATTTGCCTTTGGTTCAAGGCAGGGCAACCAAGCCAACAATGAGAGAGACTCCACTCAGAATGGCCATGGCTTTTCAAAATAAGGAGATTTTCTTACTTATGTGATGCTTCCTTGGAAGCCAGCCAACCCATCTTCAGAGATGAAGGTAGATTGTGTCTGTAATTTCTAAGCCTGGCCGTTCATTCATACCACCTGGAGTGGCTGGGGAAACTGAGTCTTACAGCCTATAGAGCTACTGATTCAGATTTTAAGATGGTATCTATAAAGGAATTGTTTCCTAGTGATCTCAAACCTATTACAGGTCTGTACTCCAGCATTAAGGAATAGACCCTGGAACATGCTTCAGACTCTAGGATCCTAGGGGGAACTGAATGTATGTGTATAAGTGTGTGTGTGTAATGTTTGTGTGTGTGTGTAATGTTTGTGTGTGTGTGTATATATATATGTTTCACCATGAGTCTATGTGAGGCTGAGCTTACAGCCAATAAGGAAAATAAAGATAAAATCTAAAAAAAATAAGGCGATCCTGTGCGTGGCAAAGCTGGTATCTCACTGGAGCGTCAGTTGCTGCGGACACAGGGACAGGAAATCCCAAGCAGAGCTGGCTGGGTTCAGTAGGTTTAGGGGTGAGCGCAAGACGCAGACTCAGAACTGGGGTAAAGACAGAACACGAGTCAGGAGAAGAGGCTGGACAGAAGCCAGGTAGGTGGGAAGCAACCTGTGCACACATGTCAAATGGCAGAGCACACAGGGCGACCCAGACCTGGCAGACAGGAACCAGAAGACCTATAGGAGGTGCACAGAGGCTGGAGGTGCAAGACCAGACAACAGGAGAAATGCTCAGAAAATCTAAACGGGGCTCCCCTCCCTAAACGCAGTTGGCTGGGGCCAAGGAAGGGTCTGATGCAATGTCCGGGTCACGAGAAGATGCTCAGTCTGGCTGTTTCTGAAATAGGTGGACCCTGCTGTTCAAATGAGATTCTGATGTCTCTCAGGTCTGTGAGGTTGTAAAAGGCACATCCTGAAAGGTTTGCACAGAATCTGAGTTTCTCAGTCAAATGGGCCATTGCCTGGGGTTGTGCCCCGTGGGTAAAACAAAATAGTCCGAATCACTAACTGCGCAGAGCTTACTGTCTACTGGAACACAGCTCTAAGATCTTTTTGCCAAACTTAAGTCTGATTATTTAAGTGCTCCTGAAGCAGGATGTAAATTGAATCACCCCAAGTTTAGGCGATACCTACACCTGGGGAAGAATTATTAAACTTTGTTCAGCCTCTAATGAAAAGATAATGAATACCCTTCTCAGAATACAGTTCAAAGAAGCTAAGAAATAGCAAGAAACACTCTTGATGAATTTATTCAAAGCCTGAGACTGTTTGAGAGAATGAAGATTGGGGATATTATTATATTTTACTCATGACATGATTGGTCAGGCAAATATGAGAAAATTATTACATTGTAAAACACCTGGCATATGCAATAGGAAGTCTTTTGAACTTTATTGAAGTTTATATTACTTTTAAAACATAACAAATTTAAGTAAAAAATGGAGCTTTTATATTGGCAACCCCAACGTACTACTGAAAAAATAATCACAGAAATATTGACTTTGATAAAAGTTAATGCAACAAGCTTAACTGGTCATTTGTTGATATATCTGAACTTGTTGAAAACTGTTCATTAATAGTATAGAAATAATCAGTTTTATTAAGGGATGGTCTTTGTACTTAAGATGTTTCAAAGTGATTTGTCATGATACAGAGAGAGGATAAGTTCAAGTTTTTATAGGCTGATGATTTAATGAATCACATGAAATTGAAGATCTCTGAATATTTTTAACCTAAAAGGTTGACAGTTTCATATGAAGGTAAATGTGTGTTAGTCACTCAGTCATGTCTGGCTCTTTGCAACCCCCCAACAGGCTCCTCTGTCCATAGGATTCTCCAGGAAAGAATACTGGAGTGGGTAGCAGCCATTCCCTTTTCCAGGGGATCTTTCTGATCTGGGGATCGAACTGGGGTCTCCTGCCTTACAGGAAGATTCTTTACCATCTGAGTCACCTTTATGGATCAACTTAATTACTAATGTGGAGGGCCAATTGGTTGTTCATAGAAAAGGGGTAGTGCAAATTCCACATGAAACATCCCTTCGGCCAATAAAGAAGCCTCAAGTATGGAATAGCTGTTAAATATATGATGAGTATATCAGATGTTGCTAATATTTTGACAATAGTTTTTAATAAACTGAATGAGGTCAGTCTAGCAATGTAGAGCCACAATGTGCTAACAACTTCACAGTTAAAAAGTAAAACTAATATGTGACTTTTGGACTCCATATGTGAAAGAGAAGAAATTTCCCTCTTCTGAAATTAAGTGCAAGTCTGATAGGAAGAGGCACAACAATGTGTTTTTTATTGTTAATTGTTGTTGTTTAGTTGCCAAGTTATGTCTAACTCTTTCTGCGACCCCATGGACTGTAGCCTGCCAGGCTCCTCTGTCCTTGGGATTCTCCAGGCAAGAATACTGAAGTGCGTTGCCATTCCGTCTCCTGCATTGGTAGGTGGATTCTTTACCACTGAGCCACCTGGGAAGTCCCTGTTGTTAATTAGATCGCTGGAAAACCTCATTGTGTTCTAGGATACATTCGAATAATTTTTTTCTGCCACAAATGAACATATAAAACAGATGAGGAGTCCACCCACTGACAGTGTGTAAATTAAACATGAATTGTAGCAGAATACTTTCAGCTGAAAGCAACAGGAAGCCCAATGAAACGTATCTAAAATTATAAGGCCATTTCTCTTACAAAACTCAAAGTCTGTATGTCTCAACACTGTCAACAAGGACCAGATGCCTGGTCCAGATCCCTGGGCTGGGAGCCCATGATTGCCATGGCCCCCTAGTTTGAGAATCACAAGCACTGCAACAGGGTCTTGCTGAAGTCCTTTAACAGATGCCCTTCAGCAGACCTCCCCTCTGGTTTCATTGTTTGGAAGGACTGCAGTGTCAAGAAGGTTGAGAACAACTTTATTCACTGAGATCAGTCAACTTCACCCTTGGAGGCTGAGGAAGACTCCCGCCTTTCTGAAGGACTCAACCACTTTTACAGGAGGATGGGCAAAATAGAGGTTCTGTTATTGAGAAATAACTCCTAGGATGCATATTGGAAGGGAGCCAAGAGTACAGACCTCAAAGTCAACAATAAATCAAAGATAGCTCAGCAGGTAAAGAATCTGCCTGCAACGCAGGAGACACAGGAGACATGGGTTCACTCTCTGGGTTGAGAAGATCTTCTGGAAAAGGAAATGGCAACCTGCTCCAATATTCTTGCCTGGAGAATCCCATGGACAGAGGACCCTGGCCGGCTATAGTCCAAAATGTAGCAGAGTCAACCATGACTGAGCAGCTAAGCACACACACCCGCACACACACACAACGATCATTAAAAAAAGTTACAAGTGGTTAAAATCTGCCCTACCTTGGGTTTTCCATAATCCTTCACGTCTGGATTGAGATCTGACTTCAGCTGGAGTCCAGGTCACAATGTATTCATGCTATAAAGAGCAAATACATCTCCCACATTCACTCATAACTATAAGCTGAATTCTGGTGATGTGAATCTACTTTTTCTATTAATTTATTTTATAAAATAAAATATTATTAATATTATATGATATATTATTACATTATATCAATACCATTAAATATATACTATTTAATATATAATGCATACTATTTTATATAAAAATATAATATCTTTAAATATCATACTTTAATATACTGAAAGTTTCTCAGTCATGTCCAACTCCTTGCAACCCAATGGACTGTACAATCTGTGGAATTCTCCAGGCCAGAGTACTGGAGTAGGTAGCCATTCCCTTCTCCAGGGGGCCTTCCCAACCCAGGGATCAAACTCAGGTCTCCCACACTGCAGGTGGATTCTTTACCAGCTGAGCCACAAGGGAAGCTGAAGAATACTGGAGTGGGTAACCTATCCCTTCTCCAGTGGATCTTTCTAACCCAGGAATCAAACCGGGGTCTCCTGAATTGCAGGTGGGTTCTTTACCAACTAAGCTACCAGGGAAACCCATCATTATATTATATGTCAATATTAAATTATTAATAAAATATTTATTTAGTACAGAGTGTTGCTTTATTTTAGGAGGCAGAATACATTTGCTTTTTAAAAAAGGAGATCTCCAGAATTTCAGCATTTGAGTGGCAATTGGAAAGAATATTAGCCAAATGATACTGAACATATGTTAGATTTAAGACTTAATTTTAGCCTAGAACTATGAACTCCATGTTAGATTTAAGACTTAATTTTAGCCTAGAACTATGAACTCCATTCAATTAACAAATCATCTGAAATTAAAGGGAGGAATATTATGATGGGGATTCATATCAGTGGAGGGAATGGACTGGTGTGGACAGACACAAGGGCAGAGCCATGCGTGAAAACACTGGGATGTTGACATAAGAAAGGAACATAGCCAGGCTTCTCCATCCTCCTCTTGCAGAGTTAATAGTTAATGAGCCTGGTCTTGCTACACCTTTATATTATCTGTGGTTACTTAGTAAATGGTACATAGTTCATTCTGTATATGGTTCAGTTCTTCTAAGCTATTTTGGGGGTTTTCTTGGTAAAATTGGAAGTTTAAAAAAACATAACAAAATAAAACAACTCTTTCAGGGTTGCTGAAATGGGTAGACCCAAACATATTCTATGGATCAGCTACCTGACATTAGGGAGGAAGTGTAGAGGGCTTGCTGTAATCTGTTTCTGCCACGGGGTTATGTGCATAAATGTATAAACTGACCAAGTAATGCAGAGGGTCCCCAGAGGGAGGAAGATCCTCTTTGAAGAATATTTTATTTTATTTTTTTAATTTTTATTTTTTGAAGAATATTTTAAAGACACTGCTCGTGTATTGGTCAAATTTTTTTTTTTAAGTTAAGAAAACTACCCTGTCTAATTTTTTTTCCTTGAGACCCTACATTAACTCATTGTTCTAGTTTTCTTGCCGGGTAATTATAAAGTTTTTTGTAAGGCTGTTCATGGCTGTCTGGCATCCTTCTTATCTCTCTCTTTTTTCTCCTCTTGACCTTCCCCAATTCTAGCTGTTCTGATATCTTTTCTGTCTCCTACAGAGATGGACCAAGTGTACATTCATGTTTTCACTTTAAATCTCTGACCCATGACTCCACTCCAGATTCCAGAAAGCAGGCTGCCTTCTCATCCACAAAATGTTTCTTCTCCTAGTCAATGTTGTTATTTCCACCTAAACAAAATGAGAATGAATTTTACCATGTTGAGTGAAAGAGATATGTAACTTCTTTGAGTTAGAAGGAAATTTAGAGACAAATGGAAAAATAATATCATTTTCCATAGAAACAAAAAGGTTTTTTTTTTTTTTAACTTGAAGAGTTAATAGGAAATAGCAAGGGAAAGATAAACAACCCAAGGAACAAATGGGCTAAGGGTTTGCAAAGCAATTCTCAAAAAATGACAGAAACCTGAAAAGCATATATTTCATGCTTTGAATCTTATTATCAGTCAATGGAATACAGATGAGAGAGTGGTGCCATTTTTACGTATCAGCATGTCAAAGCCTGAGAAGGATTATGGCCCCTGCTGTGGCATCAGTGTAAGGAAGTGGGGGTGTTATATGCTATAGCTACAAGCTAACAGGTCTGTTATATGTGCAGACTTTCTCTAGGGCATTTGGTGGTGCCTAATAAATAGCTCAGTTGGTAAAGAATCCCCTGTAATGCAGGAGACCCAGTTTGATTCCTGGATCGGGAAGATCTGCTGGAGAAGAGATAGGCAACCCACTCCAGTATCCTGGCCTGGAGAATTCTGTATAGTCCATGGGGTCACAAAGAGTCAGACATGACTGAGCGACTTTCATTTCATTTCACTTCAATAAAGCCTTAGGGCTTCCCAGGTGGCTCAGAGGTAAAGAATCTGCCTGCTAGTGCAGGAGACTCAGTTGACAAGGGTTTGATCCCTGGGCTAGGAAGATCCCCTGCAGAAGGAAATGGCAATCCACTGCAGGATTCTTGCCTGGAAAACCCCATGGACAGAGGGCCATCCTGGCTCTAGGGCATCACAAAGAGTTGGACACAACCGAGCATACACATACACACACACATCAAAGCCTTAAATGTGCTTATAGTCTTTGAAGTAAGAACACTTCCAGCATTTTATCCTAAGGAAATAATTAGAGAATCAGGCAGAATTTTTATATGTCAGAACATCCCATATAGTATTTGTAACCACACACACACACACACAAAAAAAAGAAAGATAAAGAAAAAGCAATCCCTAACTTCACAGTGTTAAACTATTGAAAAAGTAATATTAAATAAATGGTATATCCATGGGATACAAGCAAATGCCAAGCAAAAAGCATTCAGTCTCCCCTTCATCCACTTCCAGAGGTACCTGCTACCATCACTATCTTAGTTCTTGGGGCCTTTTTGGTGCAAAGATAGTTATTTTTGTCCTTCCCCTGAAGGAGCTCAGGGTTTGGGGTTCTCTGATCCTCTAAATCAGTTATCATTCATTCTTTTAATTTTTGGCTTGCAAAATCCAGTTGCTATCATCTTTTCTTCCATTATTTTTCCCCTGTGGGCCTTTAAGAAGATTCCCTTCTGTTATTTTAGTGGTGTTTTGGGAAGAAACATAGTTAAATGTGTATTTTTCAATCCATCATATTTAACTAAGCATTCACAGCCTAAGATTTTTTGAAAAGTTTGTTGGCTGAGACTGCTTGCAAGTTTTCTTTAAAACATTTTTTTCAATAAACTTAAAAAAAAGTTTATTTTATATTGAAGTATAGTCTATTAACAATGGTGATAGTTTCAGGTGAACAACAAAGGGACTCAACCATATGTAGACATGTATCCATTCTTCCCCTAACTCCCATCCCATCCAAGCTGCCACATGACATTGAGCAGAGCTCCCTGTGCTACACAGCAGGTCCTTGTTGGTTATCTATTTTAAACACAACAGTGTGTATGTGTCCATCCCAAACTGCCTAACTATCCCCTCCCTCCGGCATAAGTTCCTTCTCTAAGTCTGAGAGTCACTTTCTGTTTTGTAAGTTCATTTGTATCATTTCTTTTTAGATTCCACATATAATGGATGTCATATAGTATTTCTCCTTCTCTGTCACTTGCAAGTTTTCAATGAGAGGGATTTTTGTGTACCCATGTGTGTGTTTAGTTGGAGCAGATGTTCTGGAGCTTCCAGAGTGCCAAGCTCATCGTGCCTCAGAGTGGGAAAGAGGAAAGATGCCCTCCCAGTTCTGAGTGATAAATTTTTAAAGCAATTTAGTGAGACATCTCTTTTGTTCACACCTCTTTGTGTTTACAAAGGATTCTCAGATGCATCACTGGATGCTGGGGTCTGAGAGGAAGTCCAGGTGATAGAGACACAGACTCCGTTTGATTCTATCTATCCGGCTCCCTCTTCTCTTAGGATTCTCCAGGACTGGTTTTCCTGGTTTCCCAGACATGGCTAGTCACATCTGAATCCCCAGAGTGAAGGCAATTTAGGCTGAAGCTGGGATTCCCACTACATTTATTTTCTTAGTAGGAGACTTTCAGATCACTTAACCAACTTCTTCGTTTTACAGGAAAGCAATCTCAGGCCCAGAAAAGTTTAAATGACTTAATTAAGGTCACAGGCTAAGTAAGTGGGAGGATCTCATGACCGGAGCTGTAACCAAGGAAGTCTAACATAAATTTGATCTTCCTTGAGAAAATATTATGGAAACAAAGAAAGTTATCTCACTGCATGAGATAGGAAAGGCAGGAGGAAGTCTGCCTAACTGATCCTGATCCTATAAAGGTAAGGCCATGAAATGTGACCTTCTCATCTCACCTACTTAACCTCTCTCCAGCACTGAAATTTTAGCACAGAAATAACTCACACTTACCAAAGCCTAAACCTTTCAGCTCACAATAATACTAGAGGAATGGAAGCCTGCTAGTCCAGGGTGTTTGGGGTTCCTCAAGTCTAGTCTTTGTTGAATTTTCCCCATCTCTGCATCCTTTTCCATCATCCAGTGTTATTCTTTTATTGTTGCTATAAATAATATTTCTTGCACTTTCCTCTCCATTTCTCCTCTTCCAGTGAAGACTCTGGTTTTCACTTTTGGATTCATCTCTGCTTACTCTCAGCCCATGTGGTCTGGTGTGTGCTGTGTGCTAAGATGCTTGTGTATGTTGTGTATGATTCCGTGCAATCGTATGGACTGTAGCCGGTCAGGCTCCTCTGTCCATGGGATTCTCCAGGCAAGAATACTGGTGTGGGTTGCTGGGCCCTCTTCCAGGGGATCTTCCCAATCCAGGGATTGAACCTGTGTCTCCTATGTCTCCTGCATTGGCAGGCAGGTTCTTTACCACTGGCACCTCCTGGTAGACCATATAAATATATATCTCTGTGTGTGTGTGTGTGTGTGTGTGTATCTGAATCACTTTTATACCTGAAGCTAACACAGTACTGTAAAACAACTATACTTCAATTTAAAAAAAAAAGGAATTCTTCCACGGTTGTTCTGTCAACAAGATACAGAATGTAGACACATCTCTGGTGTGTCTTTGGAATCTGTGCAGTGACAGACAACAGGTGACATGAATAAGGTTCTTTAGGAACTGAAGTCCCTTTACTTGTTCCCATTTTTATTGTCTGAAAACATTCTCATCTGAGCACTCTTAGGAACATTAAGGTAGATCCTTTAACAACTTCTGTAGAAACGTGGTTAACAGAAGTGAACTCAGTTCGGTTCAGTCACTCAGTCATGTCCGACTCTTTGTGACTCCATGGACTGCAGCATGCCAGGCTTCACTGTCCATCACCAACTCCTGGAGCTTACTCAAACTCATTTTTAATCAAGTTGGTGATGCCATCCAACCATCTCATCCTCTGTCATCCCCTTTTCCTGTCTTCAATCCTTCCCAGCATCAGGGTCTTTTCAAACGGGTCGGTTCTTCGCATCAGGTGGTCGAAGCATTGGAGCTTCAGCTTCAGCATCAGTCCTTCCAATGAATAGTCAGAACTGATTTCCTTTAGGGTGGACTGGTTTGATCTCCTTGCAGTCTAAGAGACTCTCAAGTGTCTTCCCCCAGCACACAGTTCAAAAGCATCAATTCTTCAGCACTCAGCTTTCTTTATAGTCCAATCTCATATCCACACACGACTACTGGAAAAACCATAGCTTTGACTAGATGGACTTTTGTTGGCAAAGTAATGTCTCTGCTTTATAATATGCTGTCTAGGTCTGTCATAGCTTTTCTTCCGAGGAGCAAGTATCTTTTCATTTCATGGCTGCAGTCACCATCTGGGGTAATCCCTTTCTCCCCACAGTGGAACTGAGGCAAAGAAGTTATATTTCCTTATAGCTGTGAAATTTTAAAGTCTTGACTTTGGTGCAGAATCAATGCCCAAGGCAGTGGTTCTTAGAGTTCCGTGCTCCAACCAGTGGCATCAGCCTCATCTGGGAACCTGTGAGAAATTCAGGTTCCTGGGTTCCCCTCCAGACCTACTGAGTCTGACTCTGCAGTGTCTGTTTGAAAGGGCACCCAAGGAATCCTGATGTGGCCAAATTTGGAGGACGACTGTCCTCAGAGCCTGAGGTCAGCTCCTCCTCCAGAAAACACCTAAGATTTATTTTTAATTTTAAAAAGATTTATTTATTTATGGCTGTGCTGGGTCTTCACTGCTGTGTGAGGGCTTCCTCTAGTTGTTGCATGCAGGGGCTTCTCTCTAGTTGTGGTGCATGGGCTTCTCATTGCAGTGGTTTCTCTTGCTGTGGAGCACACACTCTAGGCGCATGGGCTCAGGACTTGTGGTGCAGACTTAGTTGTCCCGTAGTGTGGAATCTTCCCGGACCATGGATCAAACCCATGTCCACTGCATTGGCAGGCAGATTCTTCACTGCTGGACCACCAGGGAAGTCCGCGCCTGAGATTTAAAACAGATTCTGTCTGAGAGAATGGTCTGGGCTGACAGGTGAGTGTAGGTAAATCAGCCCTCTCCAGGCAGGTCCCCTGATATCTTGGATTCAGAGGTGAAGTCAGTAAGGTTCCAGATTTTCTGAAACAGATGAGAACCTTGTTCTCAACCAGAGCTTTGGCAGTTCAAGTGAGTGAATCAACATTTTCCCCAACATTTTCTAGGGAAAAAAAGGAAAGACCAAACATCTATCAAGTTGACGATAGACTGACTCTGGTTATACGCATCAGTTCATCCTCAGTTACTGATGTTGATGGTGGGTGAGGAGATACTTATAGTTCTGCATATTTGTTGTGCCCTACACAAGATGCCTGCAGGGGCACAGAGGTGGCCCCGTGGCTTCAGTGGTACCTGTGACCCGGGAGTGCTCAGACATTTAGAGAACTCAGCACCTGGGCTCCTGTCTTTGCTCAAATCAGCATCAGTCCCAGGGAGCAAGCTGTTATCCTGGTGGGTCCAGGTTTTGTGTCATGGAGGCAGGATGAGGGGAAACTTCAACAAACAGACTCCAGTTGCATTTCCCTAGTTGTGAACCTTGGACCACTTAAACCCTCTGGGGTGTTTGTCAACATGCAGATCCCCAGCCCCTGCCTTAAAACTGCTGAGTCAGAATCTCCAGACTCTTCCTTTAGTAGGCACCCAGGGCTTCCCTGGTGGCTCAGATGGTAAAGAATCTGCCTGCAATGCAGGAGACCCAGGTTTGATCCCTGGGTTGGGAAGATCCCCTGGAGAATGGAGCGGCAACCCACTGCATTATTCTTGCCTGGAAAATCCCATGGACAGAGGAGCCTGGTGGGCTAGAGTTCATGGGGTCACAAAGAGTCGGACACGACTGAGCGACTAACACTTCATGTTTCTCTTAGACTCAGGTACCTCTGGCAACCACTGACCTGTGCCATCGGACTTTCCTTCTCTTTTAGATTTTGATGAGAATACACAGTCTACTGCCACCAGTTGGAATTTGGGCCTCTAAAGAGGATGCTGTGCTGTGCTTAGTCACTCAGTCATGTCTGACTCTTTGCGACCTCATGGACTGTAGCCTGCCAGGCTTCTCTGTCCATGGGAATTCTCCACGCAAGAATACTGGAGTGGGTTGCCATGCCCTCCTCCAGAGAGTCTTCCCAACCCAGGGATCAAACCTAGGTCTCCCGTATTGCAGGTGGATTCTCTACCATCTGAGCTACCAGGGAAACCCAAGAACACTGGAATGGGTAGCTTATCCCTTCCTTAGGGATCTTCCTGCTGCAGGGATTCAACTGGGGCCTTCTGCATTGCAAGTGACCTCTTTACCAGCTGAGCCACCAGGGAAGCCCTCCAGAGAGGATATAGAGTTGAAAATGAGATGAGCCTGGCTTCGAGTCCCAGATCCGGCAGTGACCCCAGGTAAGACTTCTGGCAAGTGGATGCGCTTGCTTGGACTTCAGTTTTCCCATCTGTAAAACGTGATGATTATAATATCCACAGGACAGAAACATCAGGAAGGGGAAATGAAAAACCGTTAGCAAAGTTATTTATACCTGTTATAAATATATGCATATATGTAGTACAGATGTGCTATTTAATAACATTTTCTAAAGAATTTATCTGCTTTCTAGCCTTACAAGATGCTTTAAAAGAATCTCCTTCCAAAACTCTCTTCTCCAAATGGAGATGGGGATGGAAAGAAGGAAGGGAGGGAAGAAGAAAGGAGCAAAGAGAGGAAGGGAAGAAGGAAAGGAGGGAGGAAGAGGGGGAGGGAGGAGAGGATCTAAAAACAGGGAAAATCTGATCTTATGACTCCAGCTCCTCTGTAGGGCAGGCATTTTCATCATCTAGAATGTACAGATGAGGTTGCTAAGAACCAGGGAGAGAGAAACACATTCCTCAGCTTTGCAACCTCTGGCTCCCTCTAGTTCCTCAAGGGGTAATCCCGACTTTGATTAAATCTCTGCTACCATGTAGCCCCGCGGTGTTTCGACATCACTGGAGATGTGGATCTTTTCTTGTCCCCATTTGCCTCTGAGGTCTCAGCAGACATGACCCCAGAGTTGAAAGGGTGTCAAGTGTCAGGTTCCTTGAACCAGCCTTTCCTGAGGGTTTTTTTTTTTTTTCCTGAAGATATGACTCAGTCCTTCAGCACCTCTGGCCAAGTAAACCATGTTCCAGTTACCATGCTACCAGTATATTGTCTGAAAAAAGAGATCTAGAGAACTTGTCTGCCCTTTGTGGCGACAGAAATCCTGGTGCAACTTTTAATGGTCTTAGTCATGCTATAGGGGGTTGTGGTGACTTAAACTTTGTTTTGAATGTCAAACTTGATTCCAGGCTTAGATATGGCACCAGGACAAGCCCATTAAAACTTAACTGTATGTGTGTTGTAAGAACTGGGGTTGGTATTATGGGGCCAGTGAGTTGAGAATCCAGTCACAAGCCTAGGTCTTTGATGATGTCACAAACACTGAATAAGAAGAACAGTCCTGGGAAAGTTTGCAATCCTTGTTTGGAATGTTGTAAGTCCATTTAGGGCAAAATCCACTGACCACTTCCCATGCACTCTGTAAAGACATCATTCATAGGCTGTGGAGAGTTTAGAAATTGAAAACGGACACACTCAATGCAAACCAGGATTCCAGATTCTTTTTGACTTGTCAGAGAGGCAATGGAAAATAAACAATCCCCGGATAATCTAATATGGTAACAAAATTAGCTGTATCTTTTCCTTTTATACGACGTCAAAGCACAGAAGACAAGTTTCTCTTCTCCCCATGGAAAAGTCAAATAATTTAAAAATTCCCAAAGATATCAGCTTCTTCATACGCAAAGACCTTCCACAGACTTGGCTGGTCTTTTCAGAGTGCACATACAAAGGGATAATATTTCATGGGTAGGTGTGGCCATCATTATGTCAGGGTGTGTGCATAATCACCCCAAAGGTAACAATTTCCATGGAATAAATGGACTAATAGCAATGAAAGAAGACAAGAAGACGCCCTAGTAATATAATTTTTATTGGCTCTTTCCTTCACTCGCTGTCTGGATGGACAAATAGCTGCCTTGTCTCACAGCAGAGCTCTTGGTGGAAACCCCTGCTTGTCAGATTCAGCTCTGCGGTCTTATCTGTAATCTGAGAACACCCCCTCCCCAACCCAGCGAGTCTATCAGATAGAATCCAATTCAGGAAAACCGCTTCGGGGGGATTTCTTTCTGGCTTCTTTCTCAGAGCCACAGGGAGCTGGGAGATCCCTGCTCCCACGGCCTGTCCACCTGGGGGGGAAGTCCCTGACAGATCATTCCTAAGCACGGAAGGAGTATCCCTGTGATTTAGGGTGCTTTCCAGAGTCTCTGAAACCTGCCCGGAGTTACAGAAAACCTAAGGGCGGTGAAGACGCGGCTGAGAATTATTGAGCGTGAGGTAAAGAATGGACCTTTGCCATGCTAACATCCATCATGAAAACGAATGGGGTGATTTATGTTTTCCAGAAATGGCTTTTTGGAAAGATCTGAACTTCAGCAGCCCTGGGCTCTCACTGACATTTGTCTCGCTTTATAAAATATCATCTCGGAGAAACACCATTTCATGACTTCACAGAGAATCATGTGTATTTAAAAGTTCTGTGGGTGTGTGTGCAAAAAGTTGAAATAATAGCCAAATCCTAGCTGGATTAAGGCAACTCTATTCGAAGCCAATTGTTTGAGATATATATCAGACTGGGGCTTGGTTGGACAAGGGAGCTTTGCTGGGTCTCTTGTAGGGATTCACCTTGAATGTCTCCCATCACAGAGGCATTTACTGCTTGTGAAATCTTAACTGAAAAAATAAAGAAAAGAAAAGTGTTAGTTGCTCAGTTGTGTCCAACTCTTTGCAATCCCATGGACTATAGCCCGAGGCCAGAGCCCTGTCCCTGGATTTCTCCAGGCAAGAATACTGGAGAGGGCTGCCATTCTCTTCTCCAAGGGATCTTCCCAATCCTGGGATAGAACCCGAGTCTTCAGAATCGCAGGCAGATTCTTTACAATCTGGGCCACCAGGGAAGCCCAGAATCTATCTATCATCTATCTATCTATCTATCTATCTATCTATCTATCTATCTATCTATCTATCTATCTATCTATAAGCCCTCAATTCTATATTTTTTTCTTCACGACAGATCAGAGCCTGTATTTATTTTGTCCCTTTAATTGTTTCCCACTCTAGAATGCAAGCAGGCCCTCTGAAAACAGGAACTACAGTCTTGTTCACAGTTTTCTTCCCAGTATTGAGCAGAATACCTACTGAAAACATTATACTGATAGGCGTTCAGTAAATATTTGTTGGGTTAGTGGTCAAAATGGAGCTGAGTCTTTGGGGCAGCATTTAAAAAAGTATCTTTATCATGATGTGGCCTGAGAAATGAAAATGAAAAGATATTAGATAAATGAACTTATACATTGAAGACTAGATCAACTCAGCAATAAAGGGTAAAACCTAAGTATAACATATTGATATAAATTTGATTGTTTGGAATAGGGCCAGACTTGAGAGGAAAATCCTCATATTATCTCTTGTGATGGAAGCACAGTGTCATGAAAAAATCACACAAATATCTGGAAGATGTTGACTGAACCCATGCCACATGGGCCAGTCAGAAAAGAGGGGGTGTATCATGACTGCCCCTCCAAATAGGAGATGGGGCTTCCGTTGCTCTAATTAAGAAAGACACATGCATCCCAATGTTTGTAGCAACCCTATTTACAGTAGTCAAGACATGGAAACATCCTAAATGCCCATCAACAGGTGAATGGATAAAAAAGATGTGGTACATATGTATACAATGGAATACTACTTGGCCATGAAAAAGAATGAAATTCTGTCATTTATTTTTTAACAGCAAGAAAGGACCTGGAGGTTATTATGTTTAGTGAAATAAGTCATACACAGAATGACAAATACTCTATGTTATGACTTGTATGTGAAATTTAAAAAACAGTACGATTGAACTGATTTACAAAACAGAAACAAACTCACAGACATAAACAAGCTTATGGTTACCAAAGGGGAAAGGAGTGGCAGAAGATAAGTTAGGACTATGGGATTAACAGCTATGCACTACCATATGTAAAAATAAGATAAGCAACAAGGATTTATTGTATAGTGCAGAGAACTAGGTACAACATCTTATAAGAACCTATAATGGAAAAGAATCTGAAAAAAATGATAGATCTGTACATATATATGTATAATCAAATCACTTTGTTGTACACCTGAAACTAACAATACTGTTAACCAATTGTGCTTCAATTAAAAAAAAGAGATGGAGTTTCTGTCAATAATAGTTTCGGGGCACAAGGTAACCATGCCTTACCTTCTAAGGCAAGGGTCAAAAAAAAAAAAAAGAAAATAAGGCAAGGGTCCTCAACGTCTGGAATCTAATGCCTGATGATCTGAGGTGGAGCTGAGGTAATAATAACAGACATAAAGTGTACAATAATCATGCCCCTAGAGCATCCCAGTCCCCTGTCCATGAAACAATTGTCTTCCACGGAACAGGTCCCTGGTGCCAGAAGTGTTGGTGACTGCTGCTCTAGGGTCTCTCTCCGAGAATACACACAACCCAAGGGCAACCAAGCACCCCCCAACATGGACTGAGGACAAACATCTCTTCATCAAGCCCACCATGTGTGTCGTGCTTTTTGTACTCATATCATAATTAATCTTCACCACTGCGCACAGAAGCTTTCTCAAGGGAAGCACTGAAGATCAGTTCCATTTGCTGAAGGTCTCAGGGATTAAGTGAAGGCTCTCTGATTCCAGCACTTTGACTTGAGATCTGAACAAAGGCATGAAGAGTGACCTTCTTTCCTGGGTGAGTGGGGGGGTCGTCCACATGATCACCAGGGAAAAGAGTATCTCCATAGATAGGCTCCAATGTTGGTTTTGGTTTGGATTTGAATTTTTGAAGTTCTTTGAGGATCCAGGTGGCCTGGGTTTTCATTCTAGAGCTACTTATTCCTGGAGCCACTGCCCAAAACAAGTTTGAAACTGAGCCTTCAGAGACCATTTGCAGAACTGCTTTCTCTTTATTTTCCAATCTATAAAATGGACACAGTTGTACCCAGTTCACCATGGTGCTCTTATGAGGCTAAAATTAAGCCAGTAGGGGCAAAAGTACTTTCAAAAGAATTGGGTCTAATGGAGAACTACTTTTTCTTCCATCTAAATAATTCTCTAAGTCAAGTGAAGATAAAAATATTTAAATTTCCATTCACTCTTCTCACAGGAGATCAAAGTTTGGCTTTTATAGTTTTAAATGTGAAAAAAAAAAGCCATTTTCTCATCTAGTGCTTTTTCAAGTTGCATTTTCTGATTGTGTGATGAATACAGGCCAGCAATTTCTTCACATTAGAACTGTTCCCCACCCCCGCTTCTGGTGGTCTCTTATAGCTAATTGGGTTTAAAGGGGAAAATCAGGTGTTCAGAAACACTCACTGGTTCAGACTCATTAATGATTCCTTTTTACTCTATTGTATCCTGGCAGAAGAGTTACAAGCATGTCATTTCCACCCCCACTCACTTCGCTTTTAAAAACTTTTGACAAAGACCAAGCCACAAATACCCTCTGTAGATCATCAAAAGCCAGCACCAATTTGGCTAATGGTGCACACTTTGTTTTTAGATTCTCTTAATACTTTAAGCACTTAACTGGAGCCTGTGTTCATCAGAGCTCTACCCTGTGGTTTGCAGGCAGAAACCCACCTGACGCTTAGTGCCCCTGTCTGAGAGTTGATAAGGCTGTCTGGAGTCTCTAAACTCTTTTAAGTGCTAAATGTTGAGCTGGAATCGGGTGCCTCCCGCTGAACAATGTGTGTTGTTTTAAAATGATTACTTAATATGAAGAGGTTTCCAGCACACTAATGCTCAGGGTATTTAAACAGGGTAATGGGGTATCTGTAAAGTGCCTTTTTAGTTGGCAACTTAATAATCTCCCTCTTGTTCAAATATTATTTACACCACAGCACATCTGATACCCTCTGAAAGTTAAACAAGCCATTCAGGAAAACGGGATTGAGTTGTGACAGGCTGAAGAGAAGCGCGGGGAGTGCTGATCTTCATAGAGGGTGAGATCAACTCTCGCATCTCTTTGTGTGTCCTGCTTGGGAGACAGTGAGGAATTTTAACTGCAGATGAACAGAAAAGTGAGACACATCCAACTGCATCTATTAGGCTAGACTCCAACGATATGAAGAGCAATTTCTGCAAGGAGTTCATTTGTTTTTCTCTACCTAATGCTCTGGAAATGATCACATATGCACAAATGGTCCATTGGCTGTCCCCCCCCGCCCCGCCAAAAAAAAAAAACTGGGATATAGGGAGAATCCTAGCGACACTTGTACTCATGAAATCTTGGAGAGGTTCAGGGAAGAACTGCAGCCCCTGGCGGCCTGACCTGCCCAGGCCTGCAGTTGCCATCATGTGATACGGGTAGATGATCACTGTGTCCCGATCCTGCTACTATTGGGACACCTCATATATCTGAAGGTGGTGACATCAACACCCCCCATACACGTTCTTTCTTATTCTTCCCCTTCAACTTTATTTATTCTTCTTTTTTGGCTGCTTCCAAGTGTTTATTGCTATGTGGGCTTTCTCTATTTGTGTTGAGCAGGGGCTACTCTCGAGTTGTGGTGCATGGGCTTCTCATTACAGTGGCTTCTCTTGTTGTAGAGCACCAGCTCTTGGGTGCATGGACTTCAGTAATCATGGCACACAGGCTTCGTTGCTCCGAGGCATGTGGAATCTTCCCGGACCAGGGATGGAACCCATGTCCCCTGCATTGGCAGGTGGATTCTTATCCACTGGACCACCAGGGAAGTCCAGGCTTTATTCATTCTTGATCACTAACAGGCTCCTCCCTCCACCCCTTTTTTTAACTCCTTGACTTTTAAAGGTCTCTAATTAGGGGAGAAAGAGCAGAATATCAGGCTCTAAAGACATTAATATAGTCCAGGAGATGCTTCAGTTCTGAACTTCAATTTCCCATCACATGTGCACAAATATACATGTTTGTTTAAGAAGAGAAAATGAGCATTTCATGATACTCATTCTCTGGCTGTGACTTCCCAGCATGTTAGACATGAGTGGAAAAAAAGTGAAAAATCTCTTCCATCTTTTGGGTGTTTGGGGAGGTCTGTGTATTTGATATTCTGAAGGCAAAGCCTCTGGTTGATGGATGGGTGTAGGCGTGGGGAGGAGAAAGAGCTGTGAACCAGAAGATGGGCAGTTGGCCTTCGGCAGGGGTTCCTAGGAGCTTGGCCCATGATCTTGCACAAATCTCAGGGCGGTATTTTTGCATATGTCACATCGGGCTGATTGGTTATACAAATGCCCTCCATCCAGATGCTCAGCATCACTGAGAGAGCAACAGGGGATAACAGGGCATGCACTTTTGAGAGTCAAGATGCCCAGCTATTTTTATCACCCTTCTTGTTGAATAAGCCCTAGGACCCTGGGTAGGGGAGGGGGAGCTGTGGCCATCCAATCCAATAGGGGGAGTGGCAAGCTGTGAAAATGGGAAACTCCTAGGCATTCACAGAAGCCCTGGCTTCCCAGGACCCATGGTCCACAGTGACTATTGCTGTTGTTTAGCTGCTAAGTCATGTCTGAGTCTTTTGCAACCCTGTGGACTGTAGCCTGCCAGGCTCCTCTGTCCATGGGATTTCCCAGGCAAGAATACTTGGAGTGGGTTGCCATTTCTTTCTCTAGGGGATCTTCCTGCCCCAGGGATCAAGCCCTCGTCTCCTGCATTGCAGGTGGATTCTTTACCACTGGGCCACCAGGGAAGCCCTACTATTACCAATGATGACTGTATCAGGAGGATTTCCCTTTGGAATAGAAGAACTGATAAGGTGTGGTAACTCATGTCCCAAATCATGGCCCTTGGGCCAAAGCAAGCAAATGACCCCAGGTGGGCCCAGTGCTCCCAGGGTAAAGGGTATATGCCCGGACACCTGGGCTGTCAACCTGACCCCTCCCTTTACTCTCATTACCAGACGTGAAACTGCAAGTGACTTCCCCCTGGTGCTCAGGGCTGGGGATCATGCCCAAGGCTCTGAGGCACGGAGTGCTGGCTCATGGCCAAGACCTTGGGATCCCGGCTTCCAGGCTTTTGCTCTTTCCAGCCCAACACACAGCTTCATGGGAGGCACTGCCAGGAGGGCATGAAGTCCCCATGGCCTGGGTTTCATCATTGGGAAGCTGGCGTCAACACTGGATGGGTAATGGGAAGGAAAGCAGTGTCCTGTCGGGAAAGAGGGCAGTTTTCTGCTCCCTGGCACCTGGGAGAGGCCTCCAGGGATGGCTGGGCGCCTCTGAAAGTCCTTCCCAGCTGCTGGCATGAGAATCTTCCCAGCCCGTATGGATGCTGGGGGCTGGGAAATCATTGTGAAAACCGTCTCAACCATCCTGATGGCATCAGATCTGTTTCTAGCCTGTAAATCAGGTAGGAGTGGACCCTAGGCATCGTCTTCTCACGGCAGTAGATGCTGTCACTGGATCTTAGGGGCCCAGGTGGCCTGGTATCTTCCCCCACAAAGGTGCACCATGACTGCTCTTTGTTTCCGAGGCTGTCTGTTTCCACTTGTGCCCACACCAGTGCCCACTGCAGGATGGCAGCAGGCCTCCATGGGCCCCGTGCTGCTCTCCACAAGTGTTCCTGCCCATGGAGGCTCAGCTGTGGGAGCCCGGGCGATATTTCTTCAGTCCACTGCCTAGGCCCTGACTTCTCACCAGGGAACAGCTACTCAGATCTCAGCCCAGGCCACCCCAGCTGTATCTAGACCAGCCCAGGGGCCTGGGGATGGTCTGGGGACCAAGACCCCCATGGCAGGGGCCAGGTCCCTGCTCAGGGCTGCACGAGATGGCAACATGGCCCTAATCAATTTGCTGAAGCACATTTCCATGGAGAACTTTCACATAGAGGCAATTTTTAGCATTTGGTTACAAGAGAATAGTCTTTGAATAAAGTTAGAAATTCCAGCTCCATTGATCCTGTGCCCTGATGATTCTGCTTGGCCCTGGAAGTTGTTTTGCCCTTGTTTGGGCAAAACAGCTCTGCCTCTCAGCCGGCGTGGTCTCACTCTCTATTCGTTCTATCTCCTTGCTGCTGGCCTGGGCACCAGGGAGGCACAGTATGTCTTTTGTAATTTCCTCCAGGGGCCCAAGGCTGCCAGCAAGAAAAATTACAGCCTCTCCTCTCACTAAATCCAAAAGTCTGGTCCAGTGACCTTTGCTTGGAGACTATATTTCTCACCACTGCACCAAGAAAAGAAAAAAGTCCAGCCCAGGGCTTTGATCCTGAAAAGCATGAAAAGAAAACAACACACAAAACAAACAAACAAGTCAGCCCAGCCCAGCCTGGGCAAAGGCAATTTCTTTTTATGTGGTTTCCTCGCGCCTACATGCTGTGACAGGTCCAGGATGGCAGGACGCTGAGATTGGAGAGTCATGCTGGCCGCCCAGCACAGAGCTGGATTCAGAGTCCCTACTGGGGCCCCCAGCCTTGCCTGACCGCCTGCTTCCCACTCCGGCCGCCAGGCTGCATGTCCCATCTCTCTGAGTTCCTCACTCAGGACGGCTCCCGCAGCACCTTCATGAGGCTGTCCCAGGGCAGAGCTAAGGTGAGGATGGGTGAGGTGGACCCTGGGGCACAGAGTCTCGAGGATGCACATGGAGGTCCCCTGCTGGTCCCAAGTGTCCCTCGGATGTTTTCTGCTTCCGTCTCTGCTCTGTCCACAACACCTCCGTGCTGTGGTTGGGCCAGCTTGATCCGGGGTGACCAAGAGCCTAAGCAGAGAGTGGTGAGGAAATATCAGGGTCCCACCAAACTTTCCCCTCCTCAAATTGAGGGAGGTTTCAAACTTGTGACCACATTCTACAAGCATGTGAGAGGGGCTGTGTGTGCAAAAAGCTCACGGAGACACTGGATACAGCCCCACTGCTGGAGCTCATAAGACAGAGTGTGGCATCCCCGTCTGTGTGGTTAGCAGGGGTGCTGGGTGTGAAACACACCACCAGGTAAATGCCCACAGGAATTTTCCTTCCCCAGCACGAACTTCCGATGCTATGATAAGCTCAGACAGTCAGTCGTGTCTGACTCTTGGTGACCCCATGGACCGTAACCTGCCAAGCTCCTCTGTCCATGGAATTTTCCAGGCAAGGATACTAGAGTGAGTTGCCATTTCTTCCTCCAAAGGATCTTCCTGACCCAGAGATTGAACCCGTGTCTTGAACCCGTGTCTTTTAAGTCTCCTGCACTGTCAGGTGGATTCTTTACCACTAACACCCCCTGGGAAGCCCTCTCAAATATCTGAGGGGACTCTTCAGAGATAGAGAAGTTTCTCAAGTGGAGACATGAGTCAACGAGACCCGGGTTATTCCTGGTGATGCTTGTCCACTCAAATCCACAGACTTGAAACCCGGAGAAATGGCAGTTACAAAAATTGTATCCCAAGAGGATGGCCCTGCCGGTGGACTCTGAGGAGCCATGATGCAAATTGGATCAGTGGATTGGACACTTACATTCAGGTCCATAGCCAGGCTTTATGGTGAAAGGACATTAAAACTGGACTCTCCTGCCTTAGAGACATGTGATGGTGGAATCGATGCCAAGCATCCCTGCAAACCGCATGAGGGAAAAACAGACATCAGCTTAGGAAAGACAAGAAACAAGGAGATGAGAGGGGTCTTTACAGAGAAGAGTGGTGCTGAGGCAGGTCCCCAGCGTGGGGATGGGAGGGAACATGACCCCTCAAATCAAGGCGAGTGACAGAGGGGGTCTTCAGAAGGAGACCTTGATGTGGCCCCTGGGATTTGGAGGCCTGGTATTTGACTCTCTCCATTAGCTAATCACAAGGAGCCATAGTCTAAGCCCAACAGGGCCAGAAAGACAGTTTCCCTGGAATGTATTTATTTCCATCAACAGCATGACAAACACACCTGTGTTTTCCCCATGAGTTCACTAGATCTGTGGGAAGGAGATGGTGTGGGGACATCTTGAAAAGAAGCTGCTTTTGGAGGGAGTTCTCCTGGAAGGGTGAAGGGCTCCAGGGAGCAGTGGGATCCAGAAGCATAGCAGGTGGCCTGCATGAAGCACTGTAGGGTAGGGCTCCCAGCCAGGAAAGGGGGGACCCCACATGCCTGTTACCTGGGGAACCCAGTGCCATAGTATAACTGCATATGAAGTGGTCCATACTCACATTCTTTCACTACCGACCCAGCCCTGGAAATGATCAGAACCAGGGCCTGGGGGAAGGAGGAGGGATAGAAAGTCAGGAGCAGAGGCGGAAAGAAAAGTCCACTGCCCACCCCTCCCTCGCTGCTGGCTTTACAAGGGGAAAGATTCTACCTGTCAATGAAGTTTGTTCTGATTTATACCACTAGTACTATTTTACCTGCTGAAATGAGATTGTTTATGGGAAGAAAGGGCTTGGAGAAGCTTTGAGGTCTGTTTGAGATTTCATGTAGGGACATGTAAGAAGTAATCCTCAAGGTGACTTTCATGGTGAAAGATGGGAAAGAAGACTTTATCTTTTCCTTTTGTACCTATGAAATTTAGCTCATTCAATAAAATACACCATAAATAGAAGTCCCCTCTTCAGGGGTGTTTGGGGGAGAATGGATACATGTATATGTATGGCTGAATCCCTTCACTGTTCACCTAAAACTATCACAACAGTGTTAATCAGCTATATCCTTTACGAAACAAAAAGTTAAAAAAAAAAAAAAAGAAATCCCCTCCCCCAGTCCTCACGGTGATTGTCCTGACAGAGGACAGAAAGAGGGGGCTGGCTGCACTGGTACACTGAGACTGCTATAGCAAAGCCCCAAAGGATGAATGGCTTAAACAAGAGGAAATTTATTTCCTTGTGGTTCTGGAAGGTAGAGTTTGAGGTCAAGGTGTTAGTAGGGTGGGTTTCCTCTGTGGTCTCTCCTTGGCTTGTAGACGGCTGGGTTCTCCCTATGTCTGTGTCTAAATTTCCTCTTGTGAGAACACCAGTCATGTTGGGTTAGGGCCCACCCTAATGACCTCATTTCAACTTGATTACTTAGTTAAAGACTCCTACCTCTGAATAGTTATTCTCTCCATCATGGCTCCCATTGAAATTGTTGATGATTTTAATATCCTTTCAATTATAATTTTTCATAGAGTGAAAAACACTGCTCTCCTGAAAATACAGAATGAACACATCAAAAATGTATTAATTCATGAATGAAGAAACCAATATGATGATAAAGCTGATTCCAAGGGCACTTAGAGGATCTGACTTTATAAACATTTTGAAAACAAAGTGAGGATAGCATTGCTCGGGTAGATACAAGACTGGTTCCTGTTCCACAGGCCATAATGCTAACAATCTGTGGGATTATCTCTTGCACAGAAATGTACAAGTTAATGTGTAACTTTACAGTGTCTGGGTTCTAATCAAATAGCAAATAGTAAAGTCAAACACAGGTACATTCTCCTGGATAATCTGGTGATCTGAAGTAGGCTTGTAAGAAGCGTTCCACCGTGACGTTTAAGAGACACGTCACCACGTTCGCCTCATTCCTGAGAGTCCTATAAAGTTTCTGGGTGTCTCCTTCCAGCACAGAGGCCTCTCCTCTGTCTTGTCTCCTGAGGACCTGGTTCTGTTTCACCCCCGCTCTGTATGTTCCCCCGTCTTTGGCTCCCAGACCAGCCAATCACTGCAGCCTCCTGCCTTCCAGTTTCCATCCACCATTTCCTATTTTTCCAGCTCACTTCCCCTCATTTCCTAATCCCCACAATTTTTCAGCTCCAACAAGAGCTTTAATCCACCAATCTCATCACCTTTTGACATCTCTTACTGAGACCTGAGGCCCGGGACCCTTTGCTGCAGGGCTTGCACCTGGACAAACATCTCCTCAAGCCACAAAATACCAAGAAACTAAAAGGGACTGGGGTCAACCAGGGAAAAATGAGATACAGAAAGTCCCAAAACCCAACTTCCACTTCTGAAGAGCAGTGAGCAAATGCACGGTACTGCACAGGCCCCTTGAACACAGTACCACCAGGTGGGTGGGCAGACCACCTAAGCCGCCCCTCCAGACAGACCCCTGAACCTGCCCCTGCCCTCACCCCATACAAGGCACCAGCCCACTCCTCCTTGAGGAGCAAACAAGGGAAACTCACTTGTTTTGACTTCCTCCTGCTGTAGCCGGGGCCCCAATAAGACCTTGCCTGAATGTCTTGTCTGGCCTCTTATTGATTAAGGAGGGCAAGAGCCCTGGTCAGTAACATTATCACCTCTTGTCTTCACATCCTTTTCCCCCAGCTTAAATCCTATGGCCAGTCCTTAAAAGCACCCCCTTTCAGAGACCATCCAGTCATCTGCTTGGTTCTCACTGTTCCCCCTCCCCTGGCTAAGCTACACCCAGTGGTAGCTCTTCTACTTGTCCCTAGCCCCACGCAGCTGAACGTTGCTGGTGACAGTCATGGACATAATGACCTCTCTCACTGAAATTCATGATCACTGACCCTGTGGGGGTTCTC
Source organism: Cervus canadensis (assembly GCF_019320065.1). Taxonomy (NCBI): domain Eukaryota; kingdom Metazoa; phylum Chordata; class Mammalia; order Artiodactyla; family Cervidae; genus Cervus; species Cervus canadensis. The sequence continues at coordinate 37,416,233 of NC_057395.1, read as the reverse complement.
AGCATTCCCAGATAATCAAACTGCATGTCCCATGTCCATCCTCTCTCCCATTCTCCCAAATCTGGGATCAGTGACCTTTTCGGTGAGGTGATGGATACTAAATATTTTTGGCTTTGAGGGCCATCACCTCTACATAACAACCACTCAACTATGCAGTTTGGCAAACCAACCCCTGTGCCAAGAGCCCTACATGATTTCTTCTCTTGCCTCAAATTTCCCAAGTTTCCTCCCCCCTTCTTACTTTCAGTTGAACTCTTATTGAAATAGGACTGAGAAACTAGAAGCAAACAGGAAACAGTGTCCACAAACTCTACCCGTGAGAACCCGTGTCCACAAGCCTACTTTCCGGGTTCTGTGGACATATTGCTTTTGTTTCTGGTGAGGCCAACTCTCCTCTTCCAGGACTCAAGAGCCCTTCCTCGGTTTCCTCTGCATCAGCTATTTTCACTCCTTGCTGGGTTGTCTCAGTCAATATACAAATACAATGATATTTCTCTGCATGTGTACTAAGTCATTTCAGTTATGTCCAACTCTTCTGTGACCCTATGGGCTGTAGCCTGCCAGGCTCCTCTGTCCATAGGGATTCTCTAGGCAAAAATACTGGAATGGGTTGCTATGCCCTCCTCCAGGGGATCTTCCTGACCCAGAGATCGAACCCACATCTCTGAAGTCACCTGCATTGGCAGACGGGTTCTTTACCCACTGAGCTACTTGCATAGAAATATCCAATCACTATTTTGTGCATCAAAAGCTTACACAATGTTATAGGTCAGTTATACTTTAAAAACAAACAAAATCATAGAAAAAGAGATCAGATGTATGGTTCCTAGAGTTGGGGGGGAGGGGGATTTGGATGAAAGTGGTCAAAAGGTACACATTTCCAGTTATAGGATAAATAAGTATTGGGATACAATGTTCAACATGATAAATGCAATTAACACCACTGTATGTTATATAAAAATTGCTAAGAAAGTAAATCCTAAGAGTTCTCATCACAAGGAACAATATTTTAATTTTGTATTTGTAGGAGATGATAGATGTTCACTAAATTTATTGTGACAACCACTTCATGATGTATGAAAATCAAATCATTATGCTGTACACCTTAAACAGTACTGTACACTAATGAAAGTGGAAGAAAAAATTGATATTTCTCAACTTCTTGACTTCCCTTCTTTTTCCAGCTAATGACTCATTTCTCTCCCTTCCTTTTCAGCAAAAATCCTTGGAGTCATATATTATATTGCCTCTGATTTCTGTCCTCCTGCTGTCAAATCACTTTTTGGTTGACAAAAAACTGATTTTTCCTGTTGTAACAGAGCAGGACACCATGGGGCCTTCCCAAGACAGACCTCCCACCTATGTCCTCCACCTGCAACTTGTATGTAGAAAAACTTTAGCCAAAGAATAAATTTAATCAGATAAATGAGAAAATGCAGGCAAAGAAAAATAGTCAAGACTGAATAATAATGGTTTAGTTATTAAACAAAGTCAAAAAGACCTTTAGTTCCTCCTCAAGGGCTGTGGATAATATTCTGAATCATATCCTATGAGTTGTCTTATAGATACTGAAACCCCCACCAAGTGGAAGAAATTAACTACATGATAACCAGGCTATAGCCATGACATAAGCTGCCAAAACTGTGAAAGTTGGCCTCAAGGAAATGGGTACAAACCAACCCTGGAACTGAAGATTGACTGTACTTAGAACAATAAAAATGACACTGATCAGACCACTGATGACCAATTTCAGGATGATTGTCAGAGCTGACTGTGATGTTTCTGCATGCAGTCTCCTCTCTCCACCTACACACCCCTGAAACACCTCTTTAAAATCCCTTGTCCCCTGTTGACAATGGGGACAATGTTGACAATGGGGAGTTGTTTCTTTGGGACACAAGTCCACCTTCTCCCCAGGATTGTCCCCTTTCTCAGTAAAGTTATCTTTCCTTCTATCCAACACTGTGTCTCTCAGTATTGGATTCTTGAGCAGCAAGCAACTAAACCTGAGTTCAACAACACTATCTTTCCACCAAAACTGCTCTGTTCTCCATCTTCTGAGTCTCCACATTTTCAAGTCCAGTGGCCATTCTTGTCCTCAAATCCCTTAATCCGTGACAGCACAGGCACTGCTAGCGTCTCCCTCTTCCATACATAACTGTAGGTTTTTGCACTTGGCTTCCAGAACACGATTCTCTTGGTTTTCCTCTTTCTTCCTTGGCTTCTCCTTTGCTGGTGAACATTGCAGGCATATGCCCACCTCAGGGCCTTTGCGCTTACTCTTCTGTTCTTCTGCAGATAGCCCACGCCTCCCCTTCACCCTTGGCTACTTGAATGACACCTTCTCAGTGAGGCGGTCCTTAGTGGGGCCACCTGTCCAAAATCAAAATTCCCTCTCCCAACATTTTCGATTCCCTTCATGTTTTACTTTTTATTTAATACTTAGCTCCATCTAATATACTATGTATTTTATATAGTGACATGTTTATCTTTACTGTCTGTCTCCAAGAATATAAAATATTTAACTATCTTACACAGGTTTTATGAAATCAAATAAAGGAGATCTTTGTTAAAATCTAAAGACAGAATATTTGTTATCACAGCTGTTGGTATATTGGGAGAACCTAAGAAAAATCAAGTCAGCTAATGGACTTTTTCTTAACTTAATCTTTAAAAAAATTAGGAAGTAACCAAATTCTTTTCCAATATATTCATCTGGGAAGATGCAAGCTTCCTTTATTGTGCCTTCTGATCCTTTGGGTCTTAAAATCCTCCCAGACTTCAGATGAGTAAGTATATGACTCCTGTTCAGACTCTTTTTGGGAATCAAACTATGATCCCTTTGTCTCCTTCTATCTTTGAAATTACATTCTAGACAAGAAATAAGCTTCTAAACTATTCCCCACAATTCTAGAATCAACTTTCTGTGGCTTCAAAAACCCTATTCAGTGCTCATAAACTCAATCCCAGGATGTTTAAACTCCACAAGGAAAATTTGATTCAAATTGGCTATATCCGTTTATGTAATGTGTCCACCAAAGGATAGGCTTCTCTGCCTTCTCAGTTTGTTTTGGGGTATGGCTATGGGATTCTGGCTGGGTCTTCTACAGCAAGTCTATTTTACAGTGCCATTTTTATTGGCAGAAACTTTATTATGCCAATCTAAATGGACTGGTGAAATTATTTTGAAAATAATCTTGAAAGGTAATCAATAACGCAGGTCTGACTTTATGGAGATCAGTTTTCTCACTCCCCATCTAGCAATCCAGACTGTCAATCATAAATTGAAAACAGTAAGTATTTTTTGTCCTAGTCAGAAGAGGAGCCTAGGCAGCAGAGAAGCAGTGAAAGTTTGACGTCGGAGAAGTCAACATCTTTTCACTCAAATATCAGAGCGAGGGGCGTGACTCCCATGGAAAACTGAAAGAGATCTTTATGCAAGCCTAGGAGGCGGTCACCTGGTCCATCCCAGGGTGAACTTTAAGCCTCACTTTCCCTCTTGGGGGTCTGCTTGGTCCTGGTATTACAGAGCATCTCCTGGAGTACTTGTAGTTGTGACGGAGTTGGGTCTGCAATGACTCAGACAACCAATAGGGTAAGTGAAAGGATTACTCAGCATGGCTGTGTGAGTTGATTGCATGTTTAAATTTTCACCTCACTATGCCAGCAGTGAGTTTTCTGAGAGGTTGTAACAGAAGTTTTCTGATGAAGGAAGATGGTCCTTTGGTTGAGCCCTGTTAGAACCCACTACTAGTTGATGAATTCTCCAGGTTTCCCTATCATGGCCACTAACTAGAAGATTACTAATACACCATTTGTGAGTAACGTGCTCACCACTTGGTTGATTCTTCCCTGGAAGCAGAGGAAGCTCCTCCCATGTGATGGTAGTTCCCTTGATGGAGAAGTCTAGAAACTACTGATGTCTTATAAATGAGACAGATTCACAGACATGCGCACACACACACACACACACACACACCCCTCCACCTCTCAGTCTCCAAATCCCCACTGAAGTCTGCACCATTGGGCTGCCTTTTTAAATCACTGTTTCCACCTCCACACGTGTGGGTGTTTGTGTGTGTGTGTGTGTGTAAGCAGGTGAGAAGGAGGGCAAACCTGGAAACGAGTCTTCTGTGGTCAGGCTGCTCTCAGCTACCCCTAAAGATGGCATAGCCCTCCCTCCCTTCTTGAAATCTTACTCAGCAGCACTCCCCACCCCTCCCTTAAAATCTTGCCCAGACACCCAGCCTGCACTTACCTTGCTTTCAAATCACAGCATGGGAAGGAGGCCCCCAGGTCAGGGTGATGGTCATGTGTCATGCTTATCATTCTGCACCCAGACAGACAGTGAGCCCTTTGAGGGAAGGCCCATGCCCTCTGCTTTCTACTCTCTATGCCTAGCAGGAGACCTGGGTTCAATCCCTGGGTTGGGAAGATCCCCTGGAGAAGGGAAAGGCTACCCACTCCAGTATTCTGGCCTGGAGAATTCCATGGGCTGTATAGTCCGTGAGGTCGCAAAGAGTCAGACACGACTGAGCGACTTCCACACACACACATGCCTAGCACTCTGCACCAAACATGGTAGGAATTTAATTAAAATTTGTTGATGGATTAATTGCACCCGTTGACTTAGTCCTATTGTCAAGGCAGAAGGTCATCTCTCTGAGGTCTGTTCTCCTGCTGGGAAGTCACCCCAGCTAGTCAGTGAGAGAGCTGAAGCTCTTGGAACCCCCCTACCTGCCTCCCCACTGCCACGGTCAAGGGCAGAGGACAGAGGCCTGCCCGTTCTGCCAAGGATCTGTGCTCTCTGCCCTCAGTGCACTGTCCCTGCTCACCCCTCTTGTGGTCCCTGCTTCTCAAAATCAGGGGCAAATACTCTCCCCCTACCCAGCTCAGGTACGGTGGTTTCTCCATTCGACCCCCTCCCCTCCTTTTCCCGCCCCAGCCTTCTAGAGGGAGAGGGCTGGGGGCAATAACTCCCTGTAATTGGCACAAAGGGAAGACATAGGTTTGGTGCTCAGGAGACACAGGAGTTGGTCCTGGGTCCAACGCAGACTCAGACACTCGCTCCTACCCACCTGTGAACAAGCGTCTGAACCTGCTCTGAGGTTGTGGGAGCTGGATCCAGCCTTAGCAACTTCATCTCCACCCATCACAAGTTATCATTCAGTCCCAGGGCCCTACTCCTGGGGATTTGGGTTTGGTGGATCAGTGGGGGAGCCTGGACTTTGTGGACAACCAATGTCTCCTATCAGGAAAGTCTGGAAACCCTGGTTTAGCTGACTCTGGTGGGTACTGCTCAGGCGTATTCACACAGGGCTTCCCAAGGGAGGTACTTGGACACCATCTTCACAATTTTGCCACATTTATATACATTCCATGGACTGAATAGCTTCATGTTTTTCTTTATATTATCAGCTTTTTAAAAAAATATGTGTTAGCCTATTATCTGTAAAACCTCACTGCTTTGAGGTGCTCTTGTCCTCTCACATGCATTAATGTGAAAAACATTTCAAATTAAAAATGTTCACCCCCTCACACCAACAAAAATCATTTCAGACTTCACCCTACCAGGGTATGTGTGTATTCCGCCAGAGTTCAAAAGTGGAGCGGCTCGACGAAGAGTTAATTTACTTGGCGTCTCCTAGGTGGACATTTAAACCCTTTTAACCCTGCAGTTGGAATGTGCAGCCCTGTGACCCCAGGCTGGGGCGGGAGCCGCTGGCGAGGGGGAGGGCAGGCAGCTTCCAGAAGCTTCGTGCTGTGCGCTCCGTACCCTTATCTCCGGAATCCAAGTGCTGGCGCACAGGAGACAGACACAAAAAAGCTGTTAAATCACAATTCCCCCAGCCGAGTCCCTGGGGAGAGGGGGGTTACTTTTGGAAAAGGGGAATACACACCCACTATGTCATTATACACCAGTGTTCCAGTGCCTGGTATTGTCACATCCCTGTGTCCTTCCCAACACACACACACACACACAGGCCCGCTTGTAAATGGAATCCCAGGCAAGGTAAGCATGATACTTTAAAAGCAAAGCCTTATCTCTGCTCTCCATCAGGCCCCCTTGAAAGCACTTGCTGTCTGGCTGATCTTTCTCTAGGAATCTGTTTTCTTTGTGGCAGCTGCCGAACTCAGTGAATCAAGCCAGTAAACTATTTTGACAGCATCTGCTTCTTTTATTCCTGCCTCTCTCCAATCCCAGCCCCCGTTTAAAAGCCCAGACACGGCCCCTCCCGTCCCCACGCTGGAGGCAGACAGCCGCTGTCACTCGCTAATGGTGTCATTCATTCTTCAGCAAACCTGAGGGCCTGGAGGTAACTGAGAGCCGGGGTAACTGAGGTCTGCTTTCCCACTGATGCCCTGGCCATGGCCTTCCCAGGGCAGGGGCACCTCCTCCCAGAAGGTGTGGGGTACCCAGCGGGGCACTTGCCCCCAGATATGCCCTCCCCTTGTCTGTTCACTCGGGCGGTCAAACACTTGTTCTCTTGAGCCTGGTTTTAATCTTCAGTGTTTTGGTCATTCAGAGTTTTCCATCCAGTACTCAATCCCCAGAGACATGTAATAACATCTCAACTTGACACCTTAGCAGAGAGAGTCAGGACCTGGCTACATCGCAGCAACGGAAGAGGCTGTGCCGCCTGAAGCCAGGAGTGGGGGCTCAGGAAAGGGAGGTGAAAAGACAAGGTGAGGAGACAGGAGGGCATTGACTTGGGTGGGCGAGGACTGTGTAGCAGTCCTGCCCTCAGTGGTTTGTGTGATGGCACCCAAGGTCTGCGGGAAGAACGAAGCTGCTGCTCCCCAAGCTGCCCACCTGTTTTTCAATGTGGAGAAAACGCAAAGTTTCTGCCATTATTATAACAGGTGCATTCTCTGATTTCCAGGAGAGCCTTTCCACAAGATAAGACAACCAGGATACAGTATGTATATTCCACAGAGAAACTTAGGCTGGTGATGGACACCCGGAGAAGGGCAGGGATGAACAAGGCTTGTGGAGGGTAGTCCATCAGATCCTGAGGTTGGGAGGAAGTGGCAGAGAAGGGGCAAGGTCAGGATGAGAAGTGGTTTTGTGCAGAGATGCATGGCCCATTGTCACAGTGCAATTCAAAGACGTGCATTTCTGGGGAGTCAGATTCACCATGAGGAGACTTCTTCACCTGTTGGATGAGGTGGGCGATGAGATGGGTGGTCTATCCTGGGTGGCTTCTCCTATAGGGGAGCAGCAGCACGGGGAGGCGGCTGGACATCTGGGTGGAGGTGCCAGGATTTCTATAGCATATTCTGGACCATGAAAGTACCAGGTGAGCTCCATGTCCTGCCGCTTGGTGGAGCGAATGAACCCAGTTGAGGGGTATGTCCGACCTCAGAGTTGAGTGAGAGTTTCTGTCCATTTGAATACAGAGAAGCCTCCGTCTGGGTGGTTATTTTGATTCAAGAACTAAAAGTATATGTTTTAGTTTGTTAGCGCACCCATGACAAAATATCCCAGACTTAAACAACAGAAATTTATCTTCTCACAGTTCTGGTTGGTTGGAAGTGCCAGATCAAGGTGTCGGCAATTCTGTTTCTCTTGAGGCCTCTGTCCTTGGCTGGAAGACGGCCGCCTTCTCGCTGAGTCCTCACAGGGTCTTTCCTCTCCTGTGCGCTTGAACTCTTGCTGTGTCTCTACGGGTCTTAATCTCTTCTTCATGAGGACAGTGGTCAGACTGGATTAGAGCCACCTTACTGCCCTCCCTTCAACTTAATTGTCCCTTTAAAGGCCCATTTCCAAATACAGTCACTTCCTGAGGTCCTGGGGATTAGGGCTTCAATGCGTGAATTTTACTGGGGGGCACAATTCAGTCCTTAACAAGCGGGAACCCTGGAGGACACTGAACGTGAAAGTGTTAGTCACTCAGTCGTGTCCGACTCTTTGTGACCCTATGGACTATAACCCACCAGGCTCCTCTGTCCATGGGATTCTCCAGGCAAGAATACTGGAGTGGGAAGCCATGTACTTCTCCAGGGGATTGTCCCGACCCAGGTATCGAACCTGGGTCTCCCACACTGCAGGCAGATTCTTTCCCATCTGAGCCCCATGGAGTACACTGAGGGCGCAGTGATTTCTGTCTGTCACAGTCTCCGGTGCCCACTTCTTCCTGAGCAGCACCTTTCCAGATGTAGGGATCGCGCTTTGTCTCCTGAGGCGCCCACCCTGTACTCTCCCCTCATGACAACACCTTCCACAATTTGGGGAATGTTCCAAACAAGTTTCCTGTCATATGCAATACAAATATTGTGTATATTTAGCATGACAGATAAATATTTTATAGATTCTGAAGTAAATAATGTATTTATTTGAAATGTCAGTGTAACTTTTTATAGACTATAGTAGAACTGCCAGCCAGCAGGGAATCTGGGATGCTTGGAGTTTCATGCAGGATGGAAGGCAAGCAAGGTCGGGGTCAAAGGAAATCAGAACGGGGCAGCCTGTTCATGACCCATCAGAAGACAGTTCCTGTTCTCCCTCTATCTGGACGCACAACCTGTTCTCGGATGAATTACCCACAGCAACTCAGGACCAACTCCCCTAGCCTGGGAGCAAAGAGAATAGGGCTGGGAGCAGCAGGTAAACCCTAATTCATGAGCCAAAATGACTGTTTATTTGTTTATTGTCTGTTTAATCTACAGAATGGGCTTCCCAGGTGGCGCTAGTGGTAAAGAATCTGCTTGCCAATGCAGGAGACATAAAAGACGCAGGTTTGATCCCTGGGTCAGGAAGATCCCCTGGAGGAGGAAATGGCAACCCACTCCAGTATTCTTGCCTGGAGAATCCCATGGACAGAGGAGCCTGGTGGGCTACAGTCCTTGAGGTCGCAAAGGGTCAGACATGACTGAAACAACTTAGCACACACATACACTTACAGAATGCAACTTGCAGAAAGGCTGATTTTCTCGGTCTTGAGTCATCAGGACATCCTCAGTGACTGATGACACAGACGCAGCAGGCAGTCAGTGACTTTTCTGGAAAAAAGAAAAAACGATGGTGAGATCTGATGCCAAACTGAAGAGCAGTTCCAGTACACACTTTTAAAAACGCTGCAAACCCCCGCACCCCACCCTGAAAAGGCCCATACTTTGGATCCATAAACTGTGCCAACCTTCAGCGTCAGTTTATTTGTGTTGGTTATAGGAACTGGCTGGAGTTAGTTGTGCAGGAGTGTGTGGTTGCTGTTGGCTTGGAATTAGAAGTAAGCACTCTGGATCCTAGGGCCCAGGTGGGTGCCAGTCTGGTGAAGGGTGATTTAGGGGGCATTGGGAGCAGAGAGAGGCACACTGCAGGTGAGGATGGAGAAGGAAGTCTGAGAAGGAGAAGGGAGGGTTGTTGGGGGGACCAGAAGACCTTTCCTACCTTCCCAAGTTTGCCCAGGAAGTGCCCCTTTCACACATGACGATGAGTGTTTGAAATTAAATGTAACCAACCATTCATTGTCCCAAGACTAGTTACCAAGAATTTTCCCTCAGAATAATACCAGTAATAGTATTCGCAGCAAATACTTAGATAAATAGTACTTGCTGCTCAAACTGTTTTACACGCGTCAGCTTATTTCATCTATCCCATGAGTGGTGGAAAGTAGAGGTGAGGTAGGAAGATTGAGCATCCGCCAGGTAAATAGAACCTGCATGGATTCATCAGCACCGTTTTTCTAGATTCCACATCTACGTGTTAGTATATGATATTTGTTTTTCTCTTTCTGACTTCACTCTGTATGATAGTCTCTAGGTCCATCCACATCATTACAAACAACCCAGTTTCATTCCATTTTATGACTGAGTAATATTCTATGTTATGTACCTGTTTGTGCTCTTATACAGTTCATGAGGTTCTCACAACAAGTATACAGGGGTGGTTTGCCATTCCCTCTTCCAGTGGATCACGTTTGGTCAAAACTCTCGGCTATGACCCGTCTGTCTCGGGTGGCCCGACATGGCATGGCTTATAACTTCATTGAGTTACACAAGCCCCTTTGCCACGACAAGGCAGTGGTCCACGAGGGTGTCAGAGGATGAGATGGCTGGATGGCATCACTGATGCAATGGACATAAACTTGGGCAAACTTCGGGAAATGGTGGGGGACAAGGGAGGCCTGGCATGCTGCAGTCTATGGGGTGGCAAAGAGTCAGACGTGACTGGGTGACTGAACAACAACAACAATGAACCTATTTGCAGGGCAGGATTAGAGGCACAGACTTAGAGAACAAACGGGAAGCCACAGGGGGAGAAGGGGCGGGTGGGATGACATGGGAAATTGGGATTGACGTATACACTACCACGTGTAGAATAGATAGCTAATGGGAAGCTGCCGTGTAGCGCAGGGAGCTCAGCCCTGTGCTCTGTGATGACCTAGGGGGTGGGGTGGGGGAGGGGAGTGGGAGGCACAAGAGGAAAGGGATATGTGTACACATATAGCTGATTCACTTCGTGGTACCGCAGAGACCAACATAACACTGTAAAGCAATAATGCTCCAAAAATAAAATAAGATATAAAATAAAAAATCTGTTTGGAAACACGTGCACCTCTCACAAATCACAGAGCCCGAAGGATGAAAAGACTCTGAGAGCCCAGGTCCCACACCTCTACAGACAGATGTTGGAAAGCGGCACTTCTAGGAGCCATCCTGCGGCTCACAGTCACTCATGAAAGCCCTGTTCATGAGGGGGGCAGGGAACACAAAGCCCTGTTCCCCCCCCAGGGGCAGACCTCTCGTCAGATTTCAGGACACAGTATCAGGACACGGTATCAACCAGCTTGTTCACTGGAGAGGCATGGGATCGCCAAGAGACAAGAGAAAAGACAGAGAGAGAACATTTTTTAAAGACCATTTCTCCCTTCTAACATCTCTGTTAGGACAGCACAAGCTGATGGATCGATCAATCTCAAGTTTTTTTTTTTAAAGATCTCCTTCTTTTCTCAACTTAAAATCAAAACCTTAGGTCCTCTGCAGCAGAAAGCCAACAGAGACCTTGTTGTTCAGTCGCTAAGTCATGTCCGACTTTTTGCAACCCCATGGACGGCAACCTGCCAGGCTGCGCTGTCCATGGGATTTCCCAGACAAGAATACTGGAGTGGGTTGCCATTTCCTTCTCCAGGGGATCTTCCTGACCCAGGGATCGAACCCACGTCTCTTGCATTGGCAGGTAGATTCTCTACCACTAAGCCACCAGGGGAGTCTGCTTCTTTGTTGCCTGAAAACATTTTAAAATCATCGGCTGTTACAGTCACTCAGTCAACTGGTCAACCAGCATATTGCCAGTCCTGAGCCCCTCTGGGAATGCAGCTGTGGTCTCTGTCCTGACAGACATTGACACATGTTGCACCCGCAGAAGAGAGTATAATGTATTCTAATTTCTTAGTATTTTAATTGTGAGAAATCCTTTGGAGTAAACTGTATGTATATTAAGAGGGTATCAGGTAATTTTTAAGCAGATTCATCCATGACTTCCTTTAACCTTTGGATCTCATGTGTTTTCAGAGCACTGAAGTGTTTGTTACTCCTCTTTCATGCCTGGGGATTACAAAAGACCAAGTTGTGAGGAATGACCCTGCCCTGCTGTTTTGCTTCTAGAGTCCGAGGTTGTCCAGTATAAAATATTCCAGATATATTTCTTGGTACAACATACCTTGAAAATTATATGCTTTCAGCTCAAAGCATAATTGGATATAGGAAACTGATGTTCATGCTGTTTTATAGCATGTTTCTCATACCCTGAGGCCTTTTGTCCCACCCCCCTACCCCCGTCCTTGAATGCGCAGAGATTAAACCTCAAAAGAATCCAAGTGTAATCTCTGAGCAGCTATGGATTTGTCAGGGAAAAAACCCTGTCTCCACAGCAGGCTGGATCCTGTCACCCTGCACCACTTTAATCACCGAATCTGGACGGCAGTGTTTTTGCAGACAGTCAGGATAAAAAAAAAAGGAAAGATAAAATTTATGGATGTTCCAGGGTCCTTGCTATAATCTGACAATGATGACCTTCAGTGTTAATGGTGTGGAAGCTGTGGACTGCCCCTTTGGAAACTGAAAATGAGGACATTTAAAAGAAATCAAAGAGCAAGTATGAAGCAAGAAAGACATCTTCCATCATCTATTCTGGTGTCTACATAATCCTCCACACTTTAGTCCGAGAGATCACTTGAGATTCTGGGAGCCTTTCAGGAGATTATCTGTATCAGTTAAGGCTTTGAAGTAGGGGCTGCTGGCATCTCATTACTGACAGAGATCAAAACCCAGAGCAAGAGGGCCGTCCCCAGCCTGTAGGGCCTCATTCACACATCACAGAAGCACTAAATAATCAAAGTCTGCGACAGTCTTCATGTGCTACCTGCCTGGCCACAAATAGCTCTTCCCGCCTCTCTCTCTCTTGTTCTTGCTTTTCCTTCAACTCGTGTTAATTCCTTCTGCTGTGCCAACATCAAGGAAGTCCTGAAGCTTGTAATGGCAGTTCTCTTCTAAGTGAAGGACAGATTTTCAACACTTTAAGAAAGGAAAAAATTAAGACACCATGAGGTTGAGTGCTTTAAGTGGAAAATGTGCTTTTGATGGAAAAATGTTTTAGCAACGGGTCACTCTGCGGTTCATTGGTGCTGTGGTGGGTTTAGCCCTGGAGGGAAATTGTTTTACTTATGGTCTGAGCCTGGCGTTAAAGGGGCCCCAGGAGTGTGTAAACTCTGCCTCGTGGTGTTCTGACCAAAACTGTTAATTAGCACGGAGTGTCCCGCTCCCATGTGATGACCTGGGGGACGTTTCCTAGGATGATGGGAGGAGAAGGCAGGAGATCTAAAGAGATGTCCTGATTGCAGCTTAGATTTTCCAGAAAACTTTTTGGAAAACAGTTTTTTCCCTACCTGTGCCTGCTGTTCTTTTACAAGACATCAGTGCTATTGAGCTTGTCCTTGGGTCATATTCACTCAATCAAATGCCATCCCCTGAATCCACACACCACTCTTTCAAATCCCAGACTCCATTGTGGGGTAAATCCTGCCACTTGTCTGCTAAATGCTGCTCAGGAAGTCACAGAACTGGCTCTCTGCCATTCTCCACCTTTACCTTTTCTCTCTTCTTAAGATCCCTATTCACCACCTCTCCCATCGCTCTCGACTAATTACCTTGTTTCCTTGTCACTGTGAAAACAAAAGCCATCGGGCAGGAGCTCCCCTCATTTCTAACCCACTTCACCCCCTCCCACCTGTAGTCTTCCCCACCCTCTGCCCGTCCACATTCCCTCTCTCAAGTTCCAAGGGGACACAATCCTTCCCCCTGCCCATGGACCACCCTACCCCAGCTTCCTGGAACTCTACCCCTTCTAACTTCTTAGAAGTCTCAGATCATCTCTCCTTTTGGGCCTGCAATTGCCCATCAATCAAATGGCTCTTTCTCACCTGCATCTGTATGTGTTCAGAGCCTCTCATCATCTGAAAACATGAAGAACAAACAAGCCCATGCCTTGACCCCATGTTTCCCTCCAGCCTTTTGACTCCGATTTTCTTAGTTAAGAGTCTTAAAGAGCTGTTGAACTGAGTGTCTCTGTTCCCTTGTTTTCCACTTGCTCCTCATTCGTCCGACCACACTTTTCTCTCAGCATCCACCATTCCATCAAACCTCTTTCCAAGAATAGCAATGACCATCTCATCCTCACACCCAAAGGTTACTTTTCATCTGACTTGTCTCCTCACTGGCATTTGACAAAATTAACAATCCTTCCTTTCTTTGGTTTTCTTTGATGCCAAGTTTTCTTCATTTTTCTATTCCCAGAGAAGTCCTACCACATAGTAGGTGCTTAATATTAATAAACGCTTGAACAAAGAAGTTACATCCATTCCCCCTTTATGCCTGTTTTCCATTCTGTTCTCTTTCCTTTTTTATTCTCCCATGTCTTGAATCAGAGTCTTGCCCTTTAGAGGGAAATGGAGAGGGATTCTTGATCCTGACCCTACTTTGCATGACACAAAAACAATGGCCTGAATATCAGTAGGACGTTTAGCCAAGAGAATAACAAAGGTTGGTGAAGATGCAGAGAAAAAGGAACCCTCCTTACACTGTTGCTGGGAACGTAAGTCGGTGCAGCCACTGTGGAAAACAGTACAAAGGTTTCTCAAAAAGTAGAAAGAGAACTACCATGTGACCCAGCAATTCTACTCCTGGGCATACATCCAAAAAAAGCAAAAACACTAATTTGAAAACATATATGCATCCAATGATCATAACAGCACTATTTACAATGATCAAGGCACAGAAGTAAACTAAGTGTTCATTAACAGATGAATGGACAAAGAAGTGATATATACATAAATACACACACACAATGGCATACTATGCAGCCAAAAAAGGAATGAAAATTTGCCATTTGCAACAGCTTGGATGGATTTGGAGGGTGTTGCTAAGTCACTCAGTCATGTCCGACTCTTTGAGAGGGTATTTGCTAAGTGAAATAAGTCTGACAGAGAACGACTAATATTGTATGACATCACTTATATGTAGAATCTAAAAAGACAACAAACTAATGAATATAACAGCAAAGAAAAAGCCTTACAGATATAGAGAACAAACCAGTGGTTACCTGGGGAGAGGGAAGGTGGGAGGGGTAGAGGATTAAGAGGTACAAACTGTTATGTATAAAATAAGCTATGAGGATATGCTATATAACACAGGCAATACAGCCAATATTTTAGAATAACTATAAATGGAGAATAACTTTTAAAACTTGTGAATCACTATATTCACAAGTCATGTCGCTCAGTTGTGTCTGACTCTGCGAGGCTATGAACTGTAGCCCATCAGGTTCCTTTGTCCATGGGATGCTCGAGGCAAGAATACTGGAGTGGGTTGCCATTCCCTTCTCCAGGGAATCTTCCTGACCCAGGGATCGAACCTGGGTCTCTTGCTTTGCAGGCAGATTCTTTACCATCTGAGCCACCAGGGAAGCCCACCCTTTAAAAGTTGTGAATCACAATATTTCACACTTGTAACTTATATATTATTGTACATCAACTATACTTTGATGAAAAAAAGATGAAAATCTCATTCCCCACCAAACTTTAAAAATATTTTAAAAATTTAAGTATCAATAAATAACAACAATAAAAATGAATAAAATCCATTTCTACCTTCAGGGACCTAATATCTTAGAAGAGAGGCAGGTAAAGTGTCCAGAATCACAAAATAATAGGAAGGATGTGAACGGAATTGATACTGGGGAGCTGGGTTACATCATCACAGTTACATCACCAAGAATGGACACAGTCAAGAATATAGAACATTCACTGGGCCTGGGTGGATGCACACCCATCGGAAGAAATCCCTGGAAGGACAGAAGGAAGGAATGGAAAATAAAGAGGGGTTGGGGGGAAAATGTTGAGCATGAAGTTAAATTATATTTTGCAATGTTTATAAAGTAGTTCTTTTCTCTGTGCCTGAAAAGAGAAAGCCAAAAAGGAAAGCAGGAGGGAGAGAGAACAGAAATGTAAAGGTCAAACTCACAGTAAACCTTTGACATGGAAATCACGTGACCCAGATGACCGATGCCCCTGCCTCTCCGAGTTTGGGCCACAGGGCAGGACCCTCAGAAATGTGTCCAGGAGGGAAGTGGAGCCTGGCTTATGTAGCTCTGAGGACAGACTTTAGCCGAGATTGCCCAAGGGTGCCTGGAGAAACAGGAACAAAAGGGAGATCATAAGCTAAAAGGAGATAATAAAATGGCTTAGTATTTTTTCATTCCTTTCTCCTACCACTGAGGGTAACACACAGCCTTTCTGCCCCAGTGTAGACACTTTGCTTCTCAGGTGGCACTACTGGTAAAGAACTCACCTGCCAATGCAGGAGACATAAGAGATGTGGGTTTGATCCCTGGGTAGGGAAGATCCCCTGGAGAAAGAAATGGCAACCCACTCTGGTATTCTTGCCTGGAGAATCCCATGGACAGAGGAGCTTGGGGGGCTGCGGTCCATAGGGTCACAGTCAGACACGACCGAAGCACCTTAGCACTCATGCATGTAGACACTTTCCTAGGGTCTCGCAGAGGAGGGTGGGCTTATTAAACTGTGATTGGCTCTGAAGTGTATGCAGTTTCCATTGTGAGGCTGTCACGACAAGGCGGGTGAACAAAGAGGAAGATAGCTGCCATCCAGAGTGTCTACATGATCTGCGTCATAAGCTAGATCATCTTAATCGAACTTCAGGGACTAGGATTTTCTGTGCCATCCAGATTGTCTGAAGCTGATCTGAAATCTCTCTGAGGGCTGACTCATCTTTCTCCTAGAGTCCGTCCCTTCCAAGTCTCAACCAAATATTTAAGGGTTCACTGCAGACAGACTTCCACTGGGTGAGCCTTGCACAGTTCCTTTTGTCCTCCAACCCTCATGGGGCTTCTGTCTTATCCTTGATTTGGCTCGATTAAATCGTCTACTGATTAGCTTTTTGATCCCTTCAAGAATTTTTAAAAAGTTTTACAGACGTTCCGATTGTCTGTAGCAAGAGAATTTGTACAGATTGTCTTGAGGATACTATCATTGCTACTCCTTCCACTGAGACATGTTTTGGGGGGGATTCTGCTAGTGGTTTGGCTAAAAGATCTGTGCACAAGTTCAGTCCTTACTGCTAATAATGAATGTTGGTGAATAACTTCAGCTTTTGGGAGTTCTTTCTTCTTCTATATCAGTAATTCAATTAGATGATCTTTAATGTCCAAAATGTTTTGATTTCTAGGCTCAGGACTTCCAAATCAGAAAATTACAATATACTGAGAATAAAATTCTCTAGATTTGAGATAATTTAAACTGACTAAATGTATCAAACATGTCTGCCTCACTCTAATTCCAGTATGTTTATCAAGATAGTGTTTCCTGAGGTTCACACCAGTAACAGATGTCAGTGTTCGGAGTTCATATGTCTGAGGAGAGGAGAAGGAAATGGTAAGCCACTCCAGTATTCTTCCCTGGGATAATCTCATGGACAGAGGAGCCTGCATGCTACAGTCCATGGGGCCGCAGACAGTCAGACACGACCCAGCGGCTGAACAACAGTATCTGGGGATGGAGGAAAATTGAAGCCCATCTGTGTCATCAAGTTCCACTCAAGTGGAAAGAACCACAATGGCTTTTTTTTTTTTAGAAGAGTGAACTACGTATTGGAAATTGTGTGCCAGATATTGGGGATTTTTAATGGCAAAAAAAGGAACCCTAAGCCACCAACAGCTTTGATGCAGCTAGTACCCCTAGAGCTGGAGGATCAAAGGAAAAAGGGTGAAATTACTAAAGTGTGGAAGCTTATTTTCTCGGGCTTCAAAATCACTGCAGACAGTGACTGCAGCCTTGAAATTAAAAGATGCTTCCTCCTTGGAAGAAAAGCAATGACAAACCTGGACAGCCTATTAAAAAACAGGGACATTACTTTGCCTACAAAAGTCCCTAAATTCAAAGCTATGGTTTTTCCATTAGTCTTGTATGGATGTCAGAATTGGACAATAAAAAAGGCTTAGCGCCGAAGAATTGATGCCTTCGAACTGTGGTGTTGGAGAAGACTCTTGAGAGTCCTTTGGACAGCAAGGAGGTCAAACCAGTCCATCCTAAAGGAAATCAACCCTGAATAGTCACTGGAAGGACTGATGCTGAAGCTGAAGCTCCAATCCTTTGGCCACCTGATGCGAAGAACGGACTTCTGGGAAAAGACCCTGATGCTGGGAAAGATTGAGGGCAGGAGGAGAAGGGACAACAGAGGATGAGATGGTTGGATTGTATCACTGACTCTATGGACATGAATTTGAGCAAGTTCTGGGAGATGGTGAAGGACAGGGAAGCCTGGCGTGCTGCAATCCATGGGGTCGCAAAGAGTCAGACACTAATGAGCGACTGAACAACAACAGAAGCTTGGAGGAAGGCTTGTGGGGCCAAAACTTGAACCTCAGGGAAGAGGGTCCCCTGGTGCTGCTGCCTCAGGAACTTTGAGGGGATTCCCCTCAGTAACTTTGGTCAGGTGTCCTACGGGGACACAGTGAGGCTGGGTCTAGCAGTGCGGGGAAAATCTGCCAGTGGAGTCCAGCGCTGCTACGGAAACAGCCACTCTGTCCAGGGAAAGACGCAAACCAGGCAGCCAGCCTCTTCTCCCTCCGGCAGCCTCACAGCCTCTCTCCTGCCCCCTGCTGGTAGAGCTTCACATATCACCTCCCGGCAAAAGCGAAATGCAATCCCGGCATCACAGAGCTAATTGTAAAAGGATGGGTTTAAACTTGACAGCACCTTAACCATCAGCGCACCATCTCTGAAGTCTGCACGAGGTCGGGTGTATTTTATTATGCTGTCATTGTGAGTTATTGGAGTTTTAGGAAACTGAGCTGTGCTGATGCCTCAAGTGTTTATGTTGTTTCACCCTGGCAGGTTATGTCTGTGGAAGAAATATGGGTACATTAATAGCAAAAGAAAATGAACTCTCAGGGGAATCATAGAAAAGAGAGTCACTGTGCTCGCTTCGGCAGCACATATACTAAAATTGGAAAAGAGAGTCACTTACAGAAGCAAAAACTTATTTCTTTTATTCCCGTTTTCAACCCAAATTTCACTACTTGAGTAACTGCCTTATCTTAGCTTGTTTAAAAGCCCACTCTACTTTCCTATAATATATAAACAGACAAGCATTCCTGTCCCTAGATCCCAAACTAGCATCACTGGAGCATCGGTCCATTGTACAGAGGCTCTGAAATCTGTCTGGGATTCACACACTCCAACACGACCCTCTATCTAAATACAGACAGACTCCCAGGGAGCTTTTCCTCAAGTGACATGTGATTAATCTGGTTACTTGCAAACAAACACATTCCCTCCAGTTTTAGTTTGCTCCATTTCTCTGTCTCTTTCTGCCTTTCTTTACCACTATATAAGGACGGGCTCAAATGGCGTTTCAAATTTCATTACAAATTTCATCACAAGTCAAATTTCATTACAATGAACTCTGCTGTGGTGTCTAAATTACTTTTATTATTGTGCAGTTTGTTATATCTAATGATGTTTATTGTTAATCAAGCTTTTATTTGGATTTCAAAATCCTCATGGTACAATGAGAACCAATTGAATCAGTGAGGTTTGTTTTATGATAAATGAGTTATTTATATACGGTGAAGTGGTTAGGGTTGTTCAAAACCAACCAAAGAGATGAGAGTCCTCTGTTCTAAAAATTTACACTGAAATTAGAAGCACAGGCACTGCCATCTATGCAGTGAAACATTCTTACACATTTGCCAATATAGAACAACCAGTGTAAACCAAGACCAAAGCAGAAGCATGATGTCAATTAAGCATAGATTTTGCTGCCTCTTAGAAATAATAATAAGGACTTCGAAGCATGAAATGCTTTATACTGACAGTTCTCAATCAGGCTTTTTCAGTTGCAAACAGTAGAAACGCTCCTCAGTGGCACTAGTGATAAAGAGCCTGCCTACCAATGCGGGAGGCATAAGAGAGGCAGAATTGATTACTGGGTCAGGAGGATCCCCTGGAGGAGGGCATGACAACCCACTCCAGTATTCTTGCCTATGGAATCCCAAGAACAAAGGAGCCTGGTGGGCTACAGTCCATAGGGTTGCAGAGTCGGACACAACTGAAGCAAGTTAGCATGCGTGCAGCATGTATAACTGGACACAAGGTTTATTGAAAAATATTTAACAGTTCATAGAGTCTCTGGAAGGACCAGAGGCACAGTCTTAGAACCAATCCTGCCAGGCTCCTCTGTCCATGGGATTCTCAAGGCAAGAATACTGGAGTGGGCTGCCATGCCCTCCTCCAGGGTGTCTTCCTGACCCAAGGATTGAACCTGCATCTCTTTATGTCTCCTGCATTGGCAGGTGGGTTCTTTTACCACTAGCACTGCCTGGGAATCCCAGTGCCTCCAGGAACAGTGTCCACATCAAACTCTAGAAGCAGACCAGTGAAAGATGCCATGGCCGTGCTAAAGAATGGCCATAATGTTTCAGTGGAGCAAGATGGATAATCTCTAGAGACATCTGTGAAACCTTGTACCTATGCCCAATAGTAGTGTGCTATGCTCAGAAAACTGTGGAGAGGGTAGATGTCATATTCAGGGTTCTTACAACAACTCAACAACATTGTGGAAAAAAATGTAACGAGTGCAGGTCATGGGCATTGAAAAGTGTCTCTTTGATGTGAGTTTGGGCCCCTCATCCTAGAAAGGCTGCTCCTGCTATCTCCAGAAGCCTGAGGTATCCCCTTACACTGTTGAGTCCTGGCCAGCATTGCCTTCTGATACAGCTCTACGTGGCTGCATCTCGTTGGTTGAAGACTAGATCCACCCCCTGTGCCCTGGCTGCCTGTGAGATGGAGCAAGCATGCTTCTGCCTGCATGGAAGACTGGAGGAGCAAGTCTGGAGGCATTGACACGTGAGACACTTGTGTGCATGCTCAGTCGCATAGTCGTGTCCGACTCTTTGCAATCAAATATACTATAGCCCACCAGGTTCCTCTGTCCATACCAGAGCAGGGTGCCATTTTCTTCTCCAGGGCATCTTCCCCACCCAAGGATTGAACTAACATCTCCTGAAGCTTCTGCACTGGCAGGCTGAGTCTTTACCCCTGAGCCACCTGGAAAGCCCACTGACACATAAGATAAGGAATCCCAAACACAAGCGGGGGTATTTAAAGGTCCCAGCCAGCGAAAAACAATGGAAAAGGTGTAAGTCATTGCTCAAAGTGTGGTACTTACTCTCTGCATGGTGATAACTCCGGGTGCTGAAGGAAAATGAAGATTTCTGAGCCCTTCCCCTAGATATTATAAACTAGAATCCCTTCAGGGCAATCAGAAACCTGCATTTTCCACAGGGTCCTTGGGTGACTAGGATGAATGCTACAAAGGGGGAATGCCCACACAGTTTATATTTTCAAAAGCACTTTGAAAAACTGTAGTTAATTAACCTTTAGAACTGAATAGGAAAAAGATAAATGGTTCTTTCTGTCAGAGATCAAAATCTCTATAATTCTGTTAGAAAGGTCTTCTGCTGTGGACAAAACAGGTAAGAAGTGTTGTTCTTCTTTACACACGAGGGGCACCAAAGGAGGAAGAAATATAGAACTATGGTGTGAAGAGTTTAACCTCTGAGGCTAGGGTTTGAATGCATTCTATCTCTATTAGCATGGGTATCAGACTGTATTTTCCCAAAGGTGGCCACAACAATATTTCCCAGCCCACATGGTATTATAGAAGCTTTTAAAATCTTGACCTTCCCCACCCCCCATCAAGAGACGGAAGTCATTTTTCCCCATATTGAATCTGGCGGGCCTTTGTGACAGCTTCAGCCAATTGAACATACCAATGGCTGAAGTAACGTGTTGTGACTCCTGAGACAAAGTCATAAAGTGCCTTGTGCTTCTACCTGGTCCTCTGTGGACACTTGCTCCGGGAATCCAGCCACCATGCTGTGAGGAAGCCCAAGCAGCTGACACAGAGGTGAACAGGGGCTCCTGCTGACCTGTCGGGAGAACAGCATCCTGCATGGAAGCCTTGGCGAGAACAGGTCCCAGCCCCCAGCTGAGCAGTCCACTCGGTACCACATAGAGCAGGGTCAAGACATTCCTACAGATCCTTGACAAAAATGTAAAGGAGTGAGAAAAATGAATCGCTGCGTAGCTCTAAGTCACTAAACCAGGGAGGTTTTTTGTGTAGCAATAGATCACTGATGAGGAAATGAGTTCAGTTGCTTGGTTGTGTCCAACTCTTTGCTACCCTATGTTGTGAAGCACGCCAGACTTCCCTGTCCTTCACCATCTCCTAGAGCTTGCTCAAACTCATGTCCATGGAGTCAGTGATGCCATCCAACCATCTCATCCTCTGTCATCCCCTTTTCTTCCTGCTTCAACCTTTCCCAGCATCAGGGTCTTTTCTAATGAGTCGGCTCTTTGCATCAAGTGGCCCAAGTATTGGAGCTTCAGCTTCAGCCTCAGTCCTTCCAATGAATATTCAAGACTGATTTCCTTTAGGATGGACTGGTTGGCTCTCCTTTCTGTGCAAGGGACTGTCAAGAGTCTTCTCCAAAACCACAGTTCAAGAGCATCAATTCTTCGGCATTCAGCCTTCTTATAGTCCAACTCTCACATCCGTACATGACTACTTTGTACATCATGTACTACTTCAACTCACATCCGAGCTTTGACTATACTGACCTTTATCAGCAAAGTAATGTCTCTGCTTTTTATTATGCTGTCTAGGTTTATCACAGATTTCCTTCCAAGGAGCAACTGTCTTTTAATTTTATGGCTGCAGTCACCATTTACAGTGATTTTGGAACCCAAGAAAAGAAAGCCTCTCACTGTTTCCATTGTTTCCCCATTTATTTGCCATGAAGTGATGGGACCAGATGCCATGATCCTAGCTTTTTGAATGTTGGGTTTTAAGCCAGCTTTTTCACTCCCCTCTTTTACCTTCATCAAGAGGCTCTTTAGTTCCTCTTCGTTTTCTGCCATAAGGGTTGTGTCTTCTGCATACCTGAGGTTACTGACATCTCTCCCGGCACTCTTGATTCCAGTTTGTGCTTGTGCATCATCCAGCTCGGCATTTAGCATGATGTACTCTGCATATAAGTTAAAGACCTAGTAGCCTGCTTAGTAGCCAGCAAATAAACATTTGGAAAATGAATGAATCTATCCCATATGATACGAATTTTAGATCCTCCTGTTCTTCTAGGATGTGGTTCTTTACCAGGCAAATGACCTGTTGGAAATAATATTAATAAAACTGAGAGTCAGAATAGCTGAAACTGTGGCTCAAATGTGATAGAATCTTGCTGGGCACCAAGTTGTCAAAGGGTTGAGATGCCAGGAGATGCACCATTGGTCAAGGTGACAGTGGCTGGACGAGGAGGACCTCAGAAGACAGGTGACACTCCCAGGACCCCAGCCACGGAAACTTCTGTCACCCACCAGAGGTCTCTGAAACAAGGGCAGGTTGTCTAGCAACCGGCCTTCTTTCCCACATACCTCAAAATACCTCAAAGCCATTGTATTTGTTACTCTCACTGTAGAGAAAATTGACTCTAAACTTAGTAGCTTAAAACTACAAATACTTAGTATCCTGTAGTTTCTGTGGGTCAGGAGTTAAGGATGGGCTTCACTGGGGGCTTCTAGGTCAAGGTCCTGCAGGAGGTGGCAGTCGGGCTGTTGGCTGGGGTTACAGTGTTGTCTGAGGATGTGAGAGGGGCATCTTCTTCCAACATCACTCACGTGGGAGGAGGAAGGAGACCTCAGTTCCTCTCTGACTGTTCACCCCAAGCTTGCATCCCTGGGCAGATGGGCCTTTCCATGGGGATCCTCACAGTACAGCAGTCTGCTTCC
Source organism: Cervus canadensis (assembly GCF_019320065.1). Classification (NCBI taxonomy): domain Eukaryota; kingdom Metazoa; phylum Chordata; class Mammalia; order Artiodactyla; family Cervidae; genus Cervus; species Cervus canadensis. The sequence goes on along the minus strand of NC_057395.1, from coordinate 37,392,867 downwards.
GATGGAGCAAGTAGTCCAGGAGAGAGAGGACAAGAGCCAGAGTGAGAGAGGACCTTGGAGAGATTTTTTTTTATAGCTTCACCTCGGATGTGTGATTTGTAGCCCCTGCTGCCATGTTATTCTGTTTGACTCACTTGGTACAACTGGACTGTGGGCTACTCCGGGACCACTTTCAAGGCTACTCACGGCAGCCATCCTTCTGTGAAAAGCTTTTTCCCTGGTGTTCCTTTCAAGTCTCCCCTCGGTGTTTACCTCCATCCTATTGCATCTGCATCGCAGTGCGGGAGGCGAGCTGGGGAAGCGCTCTGCTCACACCACACCAACAGCTCTCTGTCCAGGGACCACCGTGTGCCTGGCTCTGAGCTGGTCACCATGTGGACTGCAGAGAAGGACAGCTGTGTGCCTGTCCCCGCTGGTGTTCTCTTGGGGCCAAGGAGTCAGAGTGTGCCTAATGACAAGGCAGGGCAAAATATAGCCAACATAAAATAAAGAAACTGTGGTTCTCACTCACATGTAGTCAAGTGTTAATCAAGTTTTAACCAGTAAATGAAATGAAGAGGTTAGGCTAGGTGATCTCGGGATCCTGGTCTTTCCATTTCCTAAGGATTGTGTGTTTAAGGAATATAACAGGGGAGATGGAAAGCCAGTGGATCTTATGTTCTAGAAGCTTCCATAGTTGGCCAAAATGGCCTCCTGGCCTTCACAGAAGTATAGGATATCTGGGTTAAGAAAGAAAGGGGTGGAGATACAAGCTATTACATATGGGACAGATAAACAGCAAAATCCTGCTGTATATTATATTTAATACAGGATTATATTCAATATCTTGTGATAAACCATAAATGAAAACAAGATGCGAAAGAGCATATATAGATGTGTGTGTGTGTATAACTGAAACAGTTTGCTGTACAGAAGAAATCAATACAACATTGTAAATCAACTATTCTTCAATAAAATTAATTATAAAAAAAGGAAGGAAAGGGGTGAGCAGAGGGAATGCATTTAATTCTAAAGGCTCAGAGGCCAGCATGCATATCATTGCACATTAGCCAAGAATGAGTGAAGTGATTTTGAAATTTCCATCAGCTTTCTCTGTGTACATTTCAAGACAAAGACTGGGACTTAAATCTCTCTTCCCTTGGAAGACTATACATGACTGTAGCTTCTTCCAGTCTATGTGGTCGTGTCTTTTCTCTGCAAATATTCATATCTTTCTCCTCCTTAAAAATGTGCACGTATTACTACTTATCCTGAAAAGCCAACCTACTTCATTTAAAATGCTCGTGCTTTGCCCTTGTCATGGTGGGGGATGGTGAGCATCACAGCAAAATCTGTACGGACTTCATTTTATAACAGAAAAGGCCCAACCTGAAAAATGGGTATTTGGGATGAGTCAAAATCATGCTGAATTTGTTCCTATTCCTTCCACTAAGCTTCTATTTTTTTTTTTTAAATCTGAATATCTTCTTTAACCTTTTCTTTCTCGTTTAATTATTCCCATGTATGCAGCTTTATGGGACTTTCCAGGTGATGCTAGTGGTAGAGAACCCAACTGCCAATGCAAGTGACAGAGGAGACGTGGTTCAATCCCTAGTTGGGAAGATTCCCTGGAGGAGGGCATGCCAACCCACTCCAGTATTCTTGCCTGGAGAATGCCATGGACAGAGGAGCTTGGCGGGCTATGGTCCATAGGGTCACAAAGAGTCGGATATGACTGAAGCGACTTGGCACACAAGCACATGCAGCTTTATATTATACTTCATCTCTTTATAGGGATGGCTTTAGAACAGGCAGCCGTCCACAAGCTGTGGTTGCTGAATGCCTTCCCTCTGCAAGCAAGCTGATGTGTTCTAGACTCTATACCCTGGGGACAGAGTGCCAGTCAGTAGAACTGTAGGTGTTGTGTAGAAATGCAGAATGGCAGATTTCACCCCAGATCTCTACTAACTCAGAATCTGCATTTTGCAGATTTTATTCTTTATTCTAGAACTGTCATTGAGAGTGGACAGTTACCTATATTTCTCAATGGTATGTGTGCACCAGAGCAAAACTGGCCAATGCACATGGGTGGGGGACTACTTCCCGGGGACTTTTGGAGCACTCTCTCTCCTTCCTTCCTCTTTTCTACCTCTCTCTCTCTATTTCTTTCTCCCTCCCTCCCCCATCCTTCCATCTCTTTCACTCTCTCATTCTTTCTCTCTTACCTGCATTGACTTTATCTTTTTATTTTTCTCTGGAAATACTGAAATAATTGAGCCTTGTTTTTGTTTTTCCCCATCCCTTGGAGCTGATCCCTTTCATCTTTGATTCAGCCAGCTCCCTTCAAAGCTAAATATTAAACAGATCTGTCTCCTGACAGCTGACCCCGGATCGGGACGTGCTCATGGTCCAACCCCTGGGGGCGGAGAGCTGAGCCGACAAAGGTAGAGGAGAGACAGGATGGAGCCAGCGCCTGTCCCCTGGGGAAGCCCCAAAGTTGTGTCTCTGACTTCACATCAGCCAAATACAGCCAAGAGTCAAGCAACGAAGAGCTTCTGGAAGGCATTCTCGTAGAAATTCCTTTTTTTGCCAGAGGGTGAAAGGCTTGCTAATTGATTTTGTCTGCCTTTCAGATGAACTTAGAGAGACACCAGAGTTTGAATTCTAACCAAGAGGTAACATTTTTAGATCCTGGAGCAAATGTTTCTATGTGTGTTGCATGACCTTTACGTGTTAGCATTTTTTTTTTCTCTCCAGCTTGTCATTCTCTTTAGGAAGGTAAGAACAGTTAAAGTGCATTAGGCTGACTGTCTTTTAAAAAGTAAATTTCTTTCGAAACCCATTACATCTTCACCGTAAATTAATAGAAGAAAGCTAGCTCCTCCCAAACGCTTTGAGACATTGGTGGCCCTGCCTCTCGCTGAAGAGATGGGTGGAGGGCATTGTCCTGAAGACTCCTGGCCAGAGAACCCCCCTCAGCCTCTTCACTCTCCCCAGGGCTTAGAGCTAAATTCAGTGTGCTTTGGGTTCATATCTGATGTGCTGTGAGTCTCATGACAATACAGAAGAGGGGATGGGAAGAGAAAACAGAAATGACGAAATACTCCTTGGCCTGACCATTTCAAGTTGAAACGAGCAAGCTGGTGAGGCCCTGTGAAGTTGACAGGAATGGCAGGTTTACAGTTTACGGTTGTTTTAGACACAGAAAAGCCAACCAGCCTACTAGTCATTGTGAATGACTGACGTTTTTAAGAGAACAAAATCACAGCAGTCAGAAAGCCCGCTCACAATCCTAAAAGAAAGAACGTGGGGTCAGAATAAAGAGTGGGTGGGGTGCCTCTCCCTGCCTAAAAGGAAAATTATGGGAAGCCTATGAATCTGGGTTCACAAAGTCTTAAGCCCTGTAATTTCACTTTCATTCTTCCTGTCTTGTTCTTCTGGATTGGAGTGTTGTTTATGTGAGTTTTGAAAAATATGGGTTTGTGCACTTGCTCAGTGCATGAATCTCTGGAAATAAGAGGTAAAAAAGTGAGCTTATTTCCTCTTGTAGCCTGCCTTCAACCAAGGACAAGCTTAGAAATTCTTACAGTTTGTAATATAAAGTAGAAACTAGGGATAGATTGGGTTTTGTTATTATAGCTTGTTTGTTTTTAAATGTAAGTAGTACTATGAAGTTTCATGGAGACTAGTGAATAATATTCATAATCATATGCCTGGTTTCTGAGAAAAATCTGGGACTTCCCTGGTGGCTCAGCTGGTAAAGAATCTGCCTGCAATGCAGGAGACCCGGGTTTGATTCCTGGGTTGGGAAGATCCCCTGGAGAAGGAAATGGCAACCCACTCCAGTATTCTCGCCTGGAAAATCCCATGGACAGAGGAGCCTGGTGGGCTATAGTCCATGGAGTCGCAAAAAGTCAGACATGACTGAGTGACTAAGAGAAATCTACTAACACTCAAAAATACACTGAGTTAATAAAAGTATAACACAGAGGGAAAATTTTAAAACAGGGGGATATATATTATCTACTAGCCTTCAGAAGGAGAGAGAGAGAGAAGTATTAGCCTCATTCAGAGTCCCAGTTTATATCTTTTCCATCTATATCCCCTTCTTACATCTCTCTGTAATTTACATATTTCTATAATGTGCCTACAATATTTCTGGAACAAGCAAAGAATATAAATTTCTCATTTTGATAATTTTCTGTTCAAAATTAATCATTACCTTTTTTTAAAAAAAACCTGAAAGGTATTCTTGAGTTCAGTAACCAATGACTTTGCAACTATTATTAAAAAGCAAGGGCTCCTCCTAGTGATCTTGCTAAACCAATGCAGTGTACTCATTCCAGGTACATTCGTTTTATTTGTGGTGTAACAGGTTCATTATCCTTAAACAGGGAAGGAAAATCCACTGTGTCTTCAGAGAACAACAATGGATACACGTGTGTATTTTAACAAAACTGCAGTAACGCCTTCAGACCACTAGGGGCCATTTGAGTAAATTCCCTCTCCGGATCCAGGAGGCGCGTTCACGGCCCCCCTCCCACCTCCGCAGTGGACCCCTAGGGGCAAAAGCAGGGCCTGGTCCCACTCCAAAGTGGGATGTTGTTAGGTGTACGGATCAGGCTCATCATACTCCATCATCAGTACTTCTTTAACTTGATTGTTGTTCAAAATCTCTTTAAAAGGAAAAAAATATGTGTATTCTCTCCATACCGATTCTACAACCAATTGCTCTACAGGAGAGATGTATCTACAAAGAGAATGCTCTGGGACTTTCCTGGTGATCCAGTAGTTAAGAATCTGCCTACCAATGCAGGTGACACTGGTTTGATCCTGGGTCCGGGAAGATCCCACATGCTGCAGGGGAACTAAGCCCAGGTGCCACAGTTATTGAACCTGCATGCCTTAGAGCCTGTGCTCTGCAACAAGAGAAGCCACGGCAATGAGAAGCCGGAGCATTGTAACTAGAAAATAGCCCCTGCTCGCCATAACTAGAGAAAGCCCTCGAAAAGCAACAAAGACCCAGTGGAGCCAAAAAAATAAAATAAAATACAATTGAAAAAAAAAAAGATTGCTCTGGCTTGTTTATCATCTGCAAAAGTGGGGTAGAGTGAAGACCAGAAAGCTGATGCCCTTTTACTATTATCTGTTGTAGTCAGATTGCTAGATTAGACTACTCCTTACCCTAAGAAAGAAATGTAGCTTAAGTCACTACAATCACTACTGCTCACCCGCTATGGGGGTGCGGTGGAGGGCTGGGAAGTGCTGTTTTCTTTCTCTTGCCCTGCCTGAGATCATTTATTAGGTAGTACTATTCCAGACCAGGTGCATCAGGAGCCGTGGTCTTTTTGAAAGTAAGTAGCCAAGTTTGAAAGACATCATCTTCCTGGTTTTACCAATATTGAGCTCTAGAAAACAGTCTTGGACACACCCAGGTAACCAGGCAGGTCTGGGACGCCCAGGTGTCTGTGTGGGTCCCAGGGAGCGGGACCCTGGCTCAGCTGGCAGCAGGGAGGCCGCCCCTTCCTCCTGATGAGGTTACAAGATGGTTCATTGTTAGCATGTGGAAACAGCTTGAAAGGAAAGCACAGCAAACTGGTGTGTTGTAATTGGGTTTAAGCACTGTTGAATGGAATATAAAAGTGACGCATCCTCCTTATAATTACAGCTGTCGTCTCCAGGTTTCATTCAAAGTTTTAATCATGCTCCAACTCGCAGGTTTGCGTTAAAGCTTCCCTGTTTCATCTCAAAAGGCAACTGGCTATGGGAGTGTAACAGGGAATTCAAAAGCAGGCTGGAATTTTCCTCCACAAAGCCCTGTGATCTTCTTTCCTTTTAATTGAAGTATAGTTAATTTACCAAGTTGTGTTGCTTTCAGGTTTGTAGCAAAGTGATACATTCATATCTTCTGTGCTTAGTCACTCAGTCTTGTCCAGCTTTCTGTGACTCCATGGACTGTAGCCTGCCAGGCTCCTCTGTCCAAGGGATTCTTCAGGCAAGAATACTGAAGTGGGTTGCCATGCCCTCCTTCTTGGGATCTTCCCGACCCAGGCATCGAACCCACATCTTTTACGTCTCTTACATTGACAGGCAGGTTCTTTACCACTAGCACCACCTAGGAAGCCCTCTTTTCCCTTAGAGGTTATTACAAAGTACTGAGTTGCCTGTCCTAGACAGTAGGTTCTTGTTTGTTCTATAGCCAGTTAGAGTACTGTTTTCTTGATACGCAGTTCTGGTCATCCAGATAGCCTAACCCCCTGCCACGTGGGGTGGTGGCTAAAGAGAGAGGATTTCAGGACCAATGGATGTTTCTGCTTCTTCTCATGCTTGTGGTGTTGGGGTGTCTGGATGAGGACTGAATATTCCAGGTTGGAGTCCTTCTGTGGTTTCAGCTCCCTTATCCTGGTACATGGACTTTTGGGGAGATCAAGCTTGAGTTTTAGGATGTGGACAGGAGGCCGGAGATTTGCCTGTAAACTACAGTAAAGTCTGAACTTGCAGGGGCTGGCAAGGGGACAGAATGGCCACGACCGGCTTGGGCCCGAGCCACGGCCCCCGCAGAGCAGGAGACTAGCTGGGGCTTCTTCCCAGAGCCACCGCAGCCTGGCCCGCACTTGGACGGCAGACAAGCTCTTTGCTGATTCTCCTGAATCATGGAAACAAACAGGCTGGGCCAGGATGGAATAAATGAAGCTGAAGATTAAAGACAATTTTAAGAGAGACATGAATTAGAGAGCTGGAGAGGCCGATTGTGTCTGTCCTGTTCTCTTTTATTTCAAAGTATCATCTTGCCGGCCTCTCCTTTTGGCAGGGAGACCAGGGTGGCTGGTCTGGCAGTTTTGGCCTCCACCAGGATGCCTGGAGGCAGGAAGTGCAGAGAGGACCTGGATCCAGTCTTGTGGCTGGGGGCAAGGGGTTGGCCATGAAACCAGAGCCCTGTCTATAAAGAAGGTGCTCACAATTTGTCCTGACAGCAGCCCATCATTTCCTAAAGAGCTGGAAGTATAAAGCAGGGACACCCAAGAGCCCACAGATTCCTAGGTTAGTTCTACACAGCTGTCCTCTCCCCCCACAAACCCCCAATCCCTTAGATGTCCAGGACTTCAAGGTCCCTTTGAGCTCTCCATCAAACTGCCCTTGGCCAGAACTCTAGTCCATTTGTCTCTGGAGACAGTCTCTGGTATGTTTACGAAATGAGCATTGGAGACTCCAGTTTCACAATCAACAATGTACCTAAAAATAGAAAGTTTTGTTCTGAGATAATTCTGTCTTTAAACAGCAAGATCAACAAAAGATGCCTTCAGGGAACTGGTGGTCCCTCACTCAAGTCTAATTCTAGGCTCCCTCTCTGCAACAGGGAGGAACATGGCTCCAACATGGTCCTCTTCCCATCACCCCACACTGACCTAGAGTGGGCTTGAAGCTGTCAACAGTCATTGTGACTTTAAAACCATGGGACCCATGTTGGTCCCATCGCCAGGTTCTAGGAGGTACTGTTTAGTGGACTATCGCAGCACAAAGCAAGGCTTATGGTCTAATTGGCTGAAAAACTTTTTTAAGAACCCCAGAATGCTGGTTGCTAAACCTCTCTTCCTCTAAATTTTTAAATCCCTAGATAATTCCCTGGAAATGTAATCCGGATGTTTCTGACTCATGTATATTTAAGCCCATCCCCTTGTTGTTTTCAAAAGGCATTTGATGGAAATTCAAAGTGAGCTTTTTGTCTTTACCCAATCAAGGACTGCTGCAAATGATACTCACAAAAGTCAACACGGGTTGAAGTGAAGTCTGATCGCTTTTGTCTATGTTTGCTTACTTTTTTCTTAATAGTATTGTTAAGTTGCCCAAAAAAAGACAGGAAAGAAAGGCACTATCCCATGCCATAGGGTGAGGCCTCCTGCCTCTGAACTGGCAAACTGGGATCCCACCAGTAAACAGCGTGGTAATAATGACGTTTCCAGCAAGTCAGCTTAGGAAAGGGAGTGAAAAAACAAAACTAAATGTTGATTCTTAGGCTCTTGCTGCATTGTAGGAAGTACTTTTCTCTCCAACTGGTAGATGGAGAGACAGCCTAGTTTTGTTGTTATGTCAGGAGGTAACTGGCTTTCTCAGTGACTCAGTGGTAAAGAATCTGCCTATCAATGCAGGAGCTGTGGGTTTGATCCCTGGGTCAGGTAGATCCTCTGGAGTAGGAAATGGCAACCCACTTCAGTCTTCTTGACTGGAAAATGGACAGAGGAGCCTGGCAGGCTATAGTCTATAGGGTCACAAAGAGTCCAACATGACTGAACACATACAAGCAAGCAAGCAGGAGGTAAGAACTGGGTGCAGTTAATGTGTCTCAGAAATCGTTTGCAGGTAGGTGGGAAATTTGAGTTATGCTCAGATAGTTTCCTGATAAATCAATAGGGCTCAAACAAATTTACATTTTCAAAGAAGTAGTGTTCTAGTAGAACTGACAGTTGCTAGTCTTCTGGAATATGCCCCACCAGAATAGGGAGTGAGTGTGTTAATGACTTTATCACCTTGCATCTCTGCTGCCTGGGCTTCCTAGGTGGGTCAGCAGTAAAGAATCCACCTGCCAATGCAGGAGACCTGGGTTCAACCCCTGGATCAGAAAGATCCCTTGGAGAAGGAAATGGCAATCCACTCCAGTGTTCTTGCCTGGGAAATTCCATGGACAAAGGAGACTGGCAGTTTATAGTCCATGGGGTCACAAAAGAGTCAGACACAACTTAGCGACTAAACAACAACAACAGCATGAGGTAGTAGATCCCAAAACACAACCAAGATACAGTGTAAGGTTTTGGAGTCACAAAGGCTTAGGTTTGACTCAAAGTTCTGTTCCCCCCTCACCCCTTTCACAACTAGATGTACAACCTGGGTGAGTTACTGGAACCCTCTAAACACTTATTTCCTCATTTTTCAAGTGGAGGTCATAATATTTAACTTGTAACTTTCTTAGGTAATGTTTATTAAGTGTTTGTGTTAATCACCCAGTCATGTCAGACTCTTTGCAACCGAATGGACTATAGTCCGCCAGGCTCCCCTGTTTATGGAATTATCCAGACAAAAATACTGGAGTGGGTTGCCATTCCCTTCTCTGGAGGATCTTCTCAACCCAGGGATTGAATTTGGGTCTCCAGCACTGCAGGCAGATTCTTTACCGTCTGAGCCACCAGGCAAGCCCCTATTAAGTGCTTTCTATGTGCCCGATATTGTGCTAATGACTTTACATGCATTACTTTATTCTACCTTTATAATGTTATTCTCCGGATGGGAGAATTGGCACTTCCTGTGATCCTGGAGCTGGGACACAAACACGGCTTTCTTTCTCCAGAGTTCTCATCTTATTGTTGTGAGTTCTAACTGAGATGAAAGATATATAGGGTGAGGTTCATAGAGGGTAGAGAAGAGAACCAATATTTACTAAAAACTGACCTACTGTGTGCCAGCCTTGCACATACTTCACTTTCCAAGGCTTATGTGTGCAGAGCTTTTTGAAATTTATCTGAAAGCTCTGAAAGCTCTAGCAAAGGATGGGGGCTTTCCTGATAGCTCAGTTGGTAAAGAATCCACCAGCAATGCAGGGGACCCCGGTTAGATTCCTGGGTTGGGAAGATCCCCTGAAGAAGGGATAGGCTACCCACTCCAGTATTCTTGGGCTTCCCTTGTGGCTCAGCTGGTAAAGAATCCGCCTGCAATGCAGGAGACCTGGGTTCAATCCCTGGGTTGGGAAGATCCCTCTGGAGAAGGGAAAGGCAACCCACTCCAGTATTCTGACCTGGAGTATTCCACGGACTGTATAGTCCATGAGTTCATGAAGAGTCGGACACTACTGAGAGACTTTCACTTGCATATCTGAACTAAAGAAAAGTTTCTCAATTCCCCTGGTGGAGGTTGCTCTCTTCCAACAAGCCCACAGCTTTGAGAAGGATGCATTTGGGATGATAAGTGAGGGAAGAGTCAAGGATCCAGGAAATCCTTGAATTAAATGGGGCAAAAGATGTCTCCTCTGGACCCCACACTCTTCCCAAAGGGATTTAACTGGGCCCTTGTTCAGCACCAACATTAAATTTAAAAAACTCAGAAAGAGAAAGATTTTTCTGTTCAAGGAATTATTTGTGACAGTGACAAAGTTTCTAAAACTTTTCAAAAATATAGTGGTTGACTCTATTCAAAAAGTAAGTAGGTGTACTGACTGCCCACTCCCCACCCCCACCAAAAGATCCCAGAATCCCTCGTGGTCTGTATTCCGTCATCCTGATTCAGCAAAAGTAGCTCTTTGTAGGAGTCTGTGTCCCTTGACTACCCTGATAAAAACAGAAATACACCATATTTGCAAGATTGAACTAAGATGTTGAGGTAAGAATGAACATTGTGGTTACATCTGATAAAAGCAAAAGGCTTTAAAAAGAAAAAAAGACAGTTGACACACGGGAGATAAATCCCATAGCCATGTTTATTTTATGGACATTATACGACTTTGCTTCCCAGGAGATGATAGTTTCCATTTAATTGAATCTACTGGAACATATATTAATCCTTATTTTTATTTCAGGAGGAAGAGAAGTACATCACAGAAAAGATATTAAATGATTGAAATATCTTGTTTTACTCCCACAAGCATGATTAAACATAAGGTTGACTTCCTAATCTTATTAACACTTGTGCTTGACGTGAATTATAATGATGACAATTGTAACTTCTATTTACTGAGCACTTATTCTGTGCCAGGAACTGTGCTGGTCCCAAAACATAAAATATTTCTTGAGTCTTCTCAGTTTTCCTATTGAGGAAAATTGGGACTCAGATTTTAAGTGATTTTTCTGAGGTATTTTTTTGTATTTTGTACATACAAAATGCACAGATTTGAATTCCGTGTCTCTTTGACTTCAAAATCCACATGAATCTACATCTCCTGCCTCTAAAACGCTAATGACCTATGAAGGGAAAGAAACAGAAGATGCAGGGATATGGGGATGGGCATCTGGGCAACATCTGGTCCACATCAGATACTTTACACGGGTCCAAGTTTACACTGGGCTTCCCTGGCGACTCAGCTGGCAAAGAATCCGCCTGCAATGTAGGGGACCTCAGTTCAATTCCTGGGTTGGGAAGATCCCCTGGAGAAGGGATAGGCTACCCACTCCAGTATTCTTGGGTTTCCCTGGTGGCTCAGACAGTAAAGAATCTGCCTGCAATGCTGGAGACCTGGGTTTGATCCCTGGGTTGGGAAGATCCCCTGGAGGAGGGCAACTCCCTCCAGTATTCCTGCCTGGAGGATCCCCATAGATGGAGGAGCCTGGCGGGCTACAGCCCATAGGGTCGCAAAGAAACAGACATGACTGAGTGACTAAGCACACAAGTTTACATCATTAATTAGCTGAGCTACGGTTTAATACCAAGAGGATCTGCTTCCAGAGTTCTCTCATGTTCCCTCAGCTGAACTTGCTGCCTGAAATTCTTGAAATGGAGTTACTATGCATGAATTTCTAAAAGTTGAAATATGTGTTACAATTAGACTTAGGAACTACCTGAACCTGAATCTAACTAAAAACAGTGTTGGGAAGTAAATTTGAAACACTGATGTTCTGGTTACCATTGCTGCAAGGCGAATCACCCTAAACTGTAGTGGATTAAAACAGACTTGAAGACACAGCGGGGGAAGGAGAAGATGGGGAGAACTGAGAGAGTAGCATTGAAACGTATCAACTGCGATACGTAAAATAGATAGCTAATGGGAAGCTTCCGTGTAGCACCAGGAGCTTACCTTGGTGCTCTGCAGCCCTGTCCTGACCTGATGGTTTCTCGCTTCATGTTCAGAGAGGCTATCAGAACACTTTCATGCACAACAACACTCCTTTTTCCTAATAATTCTCCTCTTATCTTTTACAAAAACAGGGGTCTTCCCCTCTCTTACTGCACTACAATTAAATACAAGCTAGTAGGAGTTTCTCTAACCTGGATCCTTTCTCTCTCTCCTGCTGCTTTGGAAAATTGGAGTAATGGCATGATGCCATAATGCAGGCACATAGGGCAAGGGTTCTTGGGTGATGGATATGCTTTGGGTCTAGTTTCAGTTCAAATAAATATTTTTAAAATCTAAAATTCATTTGGCAAATAAACATGCTCTATGTGTAATAGATATATTTATTAAGTACATGAAGAGTGAATAAATGAACACTGATGAAAGAGGAACCATAGTGTTGAGTGATAGAAAAAGCTTCAGTAGTTAGTTTCACAGTTTGATAACTAAGCTAGCAAAATAATGAGTGAAATTCAATGCAAAACAACCCCATGAAATTTCCATAGAGCACACTGACCACCATCAAGAAGGAAGAATAACCAATGGTCATAGAATGAGGTGGAAGAAAAGCTAGCAAAGTCTATAGATGTTAGCATCGGTTGGATTTTCTTTTTACGTTTATTTAATAGATACTTGGGGCTTTCCAGGTAGCGCTAGTGGTAAAGAACCTGCCTGCCAATGCAGGAGACTTAAGAGTCTTGGGTTTGATCTCTGGATCAGGAAGATCCCCTGGAGGAGGGCATGGCACCCACTCCAGCGTTCTTGCCTGGAGAGTCCCATGGACAGAAGAGCCTGGGCTACAGAACATAGGGTCAGTCAAAGTCGGACATGACTGAAGCGACTCAGCACACACGCACACAATAGATAGCCTGGTGGCTCAGTGGTAAAGAACTTGCCTGTCAGTGCACCAGACGCAGGTTCTAGATCCCTGGGCCAGGAATATTCCCTGGAGAAGGAAATGGCAAACCACTCCAGTATTCTTGCCTGGGAAATCCCATGGACAGAGGTAGAGTCCATGGGGTGGCAAAAGAATCAGACACAACTTAGTGACTAAAAAAAAACAAAAACAATAGCTATTTGGGAGAATAAATGTTTTAATAAACCATTTGATAATTTGCAAGGTGCTGTGAATGCCAGGAAGTCATAATGAAGCAAGAGATCACCTAAAGACCCAGAAATATGACTATGCTTGGGACAGACAAAGAAATATGAAAATAAGGCAGCTCTGAAGGCAGAATGAGCCACCCAAGGAGGAAAACCCTGAAATCAGTGAAGTATACTTGCAATTGAAAGCCAACACAGCCCTCTTTTTTTCAGAGCTCGAGGTCGTGTATTCCTTGGAGCTCGGTCCTGCTGCAGTGTTGCTGTGTTAACTTTTGCTGAGGGACTTTGCTGCAGAAGATGGAGGATCTTGAAAATTGTGGTGCAAAACCACGCCCTGTCTTCAGCTCTCTAAATAACAGACTTTGGTCTACACAAAGTCTGCAGTGTGGGCTGGTATGTGGAAAAGAAGCTTTCCCACAGTGCCAATTTAGTTAAATTTGGAGGGTCACTTTGACTGGTCACTTTATCCCCGAGGACTTGAGCCTCACTGGGAGCAGTCTTGATCCCTGGGTAGGGTGCTTCCCTGTTGAACAGAAATGATGGTTCTTCCATAACATGGAGTCCTGTGGACCTGCTAACTTTATGAGCAGGTAAATTTAGCACTTCCCCTTTTTCACGTCAACAAATCCCAGATTTTGACTTTCATTATTTCACTGCATTCTTAAGAGAAAAAGAAGCCAAACAAAAAATAGTTTCCAGTGACAAGCTAGAATAATACGAGACAACTTATTTCCATGTTAAATTAAGCACATCTGAGAGATTCTTGGCTTATCATATGCTGTCATAATTACATTTGTGTAGCTTTATTCTAGAATTCTTCATCTTTACGGAGCTTCTAAGATACACCAGTTCAGAAAGAGAATGCCATTATTTTTTATCCACAGCAGATGGAAGCCAGCACATACATTTAGAAAGTGATGGTAGGGATATTTTATCTTGTGGGAAATCTAAATTTGGAAAACGTGCTGCCTGGTGCCTTGAGACGATGCTAAGAACACACTGACCACAGGGAGTGCTTTACTTTCTTTGGGTGTATTTTCAGTTTTGCATTCCCAAGTTTTGTTTGGGGTTGAAAAAAGACTTTTTTTTTTGTTGTTTTCTGTAGAGCACATAAGAGATCACTGGATGTGCTCAGTTGTGTCCAACTCTTTGTGACCCCATGGACTAGGGCCTGCCAGGCTCCTCTATCCATGGGATTTTCTAGGCAAGAATACTGGAGTAGGTTGCTGTTTCCTGCTCCAGAAGCATATAAGGGACCATTGGATCAGTCAGTTTAGTTCAGTTTAGTTGCTCAGTCATGTCCGACTCTTTGCGACCCCATGAATCACAGCACACCAGGCCTCCCTGTCCATCACCAACTCCCGGAGTTTACTCAAACTCATGCCCAGAGAGTCGGTGATGCCATCCAGCCATCTCATCCTCTGTCATCCCCTTCTCTTCCTGCCCCCAATCCCTCCCAGCATCAGGGTCTTTTCCAATGAGTCAACTCTTTGCATCAGGTGGCCAAAGTACTGGAGTTTCAGCTTCAGCATCAGTCCTTCCAATGAACACCCAGGACTGATCTCCTTTAGGATGGACTGGTTGGATCTCCTTGCAGTCCAAGGGACTCTAA